>NC_091021.1:36060000-36207500 GCF_041296385.1 Aphelocoma coerulescens
GTGGGGTTTGCAGTGGGGCTGGAGGGAAGGAGGGCACCAGGATCCCCCGGACCTGCCGATGACAACAGGGTCTCGCTTCCCCCCACAATCAATAACGTGGCACAAAAGTTATTACAGGTCTGGGCCTTTTTGACTTCAAAGCTGCTTAGGCAGTATGTGGCATTAATTCCCTCCTGTACAAAAATGTAGCTGATAATCGCCAGGCTGAGGGGAGGATTTAGGACTAGAACAGCAGATTTCCTCACAGATTACAGCCTAAAACCTGGTTTCTTGGGATAAACCAGGATAATTAACTGTAGTGAAATATGTTACCTTCGTTGAGTCGTACCCGGGTGATTCTTGGGTAAGGTATGAGCATTTGTGTCCTTGTGCCATGCCGCTGTGGGGGTGCTATCCTTTATGGATACATCGTTTTAACGCTGGTGGGGAGGACTTGTCATGAGATAATTTAGGCAGCGCTGGCTGCTGAGCCTCGGAAAGAGCCAGTGCAAAGATCTGCCATCAGAGCTCAGGCCTGCGAGGCACCACGAGCTTTATTTATGTCCTCACTGTGGTTGGGTCAATTCCTTTAATTCAGAGCTCACCCCTCCATCACCGCGTGCTGATGGAGACTGCTCTGAGCATCCCTGCCCTACGGAGTAGCTGCTCACTCCTCTAGCACCCAGGTGCCTGGGATGAAGGAATTATAACATGCTGATAGCATTCTTGATAGAAATTTTTTTGAGTTTCATGAAAGCAGGTGCCAGAGGTGTGAGATATGCAGGCTTTCCTTGGTGACTTGGCCATGCCACCACATGACCAAGTCACCCACATAAGTGGGTAATATTTGTACTTGGGCTTGTATATATTTTCAAATCACTAATAAGAAAAAAAAAAATTGTTCTCAGCCTGAAATTTGGAGTTACAGTCCTTAAGTGACAGTTTCTGTCCCTGTTCTCAAAATGTGCCCTGTAGCTGCAACTTTTCATCGCTGTAGTCTGGGAGGTTGCCTGTGATTCTCCAAAGGATGGTGTAGACATTTATGAGGCTGCCATTTTTGTTCTAATCCTAAAGTAAAGTTCACATATCACCCCAGTGAATGCAGTGCCCAGATCTCCAGATGTCCTTGTGTCAAACAGACACAACATCCAACTCATCTATTATTTTTTTTTACAGTGACTATTTTATATTTTAATGAGCTGTATTGAAAACCAATGGTTTACTTTTCATTTTAAATTTATTTACTTTAAAACACACTGGAAAGTGGTTTATTGCAATGCAACTAAATGAGTGCAGAAAAAAAATTAGGAACAGAAAAATTGCAATATACTTTAATTCTGGAAATTTCAAATGAAAGTTTTTATCAGTGACCAGTATAAGCACAGAGGAGCTGGTTTTAGGTGTATAAAGCCCAGTAAAAAAGCAGTATATCCAAAGGTCTCATTTGCTCTCATCTCGAAACTGCAGTACTTCATTTTCCCTTAGTACAAACCAAATAACAGAATACTAAGAGTCATTTGAGGTCATAATTAAAGTTCTTTGACATCTGCCTTTTTCCATTAGTCACGACTACCAGATGTCCATGTCATGGGAATTGAAAATTATTAGTCTAATCATGTTTTTAATAAAAAGTAACAGAAACTTGTACATTTTAAAGTTGCTGGGCAGAGGCTTGCCAGGCTAAAAGAGCTTGAAGGGCTGCTTCCCTTTATTTTTATATCCATCTCATGTTTTTATGGTATTGTTTGCTTTACTGGTGCAGTGCTCTGTTCCACCCCATGCATTGCTCAGCCACTTCGACCCTGTTGACATTGAATGACCTGAGTTTTGTGCACATTTTGTTCAACTGACACCTGCCTGTACTTCAGGCCACTGGAACTAGACTGCTTGTTCTGTTACCTGTATATTGATCAGTTTTATTTTATAGAGCAACTGCAGTAAGAGCACTCTTGGTTTAGATTGTCTTTATTTCTGCTCTTGTGCTGGTCTGTTCTTGTTGTATTGATTTGACTTTTTTATGCATTGCTTTCCTTCTACCACATTAGCACCCATTCACCAGCTTAATGATCGTGGCACTGTACGGAGTACAGTATATTGGCTTGTTAAAGCATTTCCATCATATTAATTTCTACTTATATGTAGTAGTGACCTATTTTTACTGTGCCACTTCCAAAATTGTCTTTGTTTACCCAATGCTGGCTGTCCTCCATTGCTATAAGCATCCCTAGTTTTCTGTAGCTCTATTTTTAATAGCTTTTTGTTTTGTTTTGTTTCCCCTTCTCTCGTGTGCCTCAGATTCCTTTTTTAACCCATTTTTCCCCCTGTATTTTTACTATGCTTTAAAACTAATGAAGATGCTTAACTTAATGTTACAAGACAGTCTGTTTAACCACACGAGCTCAACTTTTCATATTTTTCTTTGTCCTCATTTCTGGAGTTATTGGTATCTTGAGCGAGGACCTTCTTTGAAGTTTTATTCTTAAGGCTTTTCTAATTCCTCCTTTGGCTCCATGTGGCTGCACATTGTCATCTATGTTATGCATTGCACGATGTCATTGGAATATGCCATTACTTGTTTGGTCCTGAGGACAATGGAGAGATGTATGGAGAGCTCTGAAGTGCATCTTGTTTTCAGCTGTGGCAAGGGAAGGGGGAAAAAGTGAGGTTTTCAAGGGGAGATGGAGCAGGGGAAAAGCTTAGACCACCTCTCTTCTCTCAGGCGCAGAAAGTGCCTGCAAGAGGACTGAGGATGCTGCACAGTGCCTGAAACCACATTTTGTGCTGAACATTTGGTGGCAGCAGGAACTAAATTGCTTGTAACTTTCTTTGGAAACAGTGTCTTCAGTGCTGTTAACTGGGATATGAAGAGTGGATTTTATGGACAGAGTTTGAGACGTGCTCCACGCTTTCCTAGCAACATGTTTGTCATTAATATGGTGCAGCTTTTTTTCCTTGTTTTTATTTCTCCCTCAGTCTTTGCTCTTTGTCAGTCAGAAATCATAGCCATGCTCAAATGGTGAAAAGCAAAACTTTAATCAGTATAGAGAGCTTGTATTTATTTGGAGATTGCACTTTGCTCACATATCGCCAAGGAAATTCTTTGCCTATGTTGACCATAGGTATGTTCTGACTCAAGACTCTGGTTTTTCAACTCTTTTTATGGCCTGACAGGTTCACTTCACCAGGAAGAAATGCAGTATAATCCTGGTATAATAACTTGCTTTTCCAAGCCAAGTTAGAGGCACAGCTGAGTAGGGCAAAACCTAGTCTGTGAGTTTAGGGATAGCCTGCCTAACAGTGTGGAAATTTGTGATGTGCTCAAGCTACTCAGTTTCTACTTCATGATGTGGAAAGGAAATCTGGGTTGCTGAATTTTTAATTTTTTTTTCTAGTTCACAAAAATGCAAAATAGTAAATCTAATAAGTATGGTTTTAAGTGTAGTTTGGCCATGAAACAAACTTTTCTGAAATATGTAATGAAAAGTGACATCACACTCATCACTATCCTGTTTTAAATTTAAACTACCCTGTCTTGCATAATCAATTACTTACAGAAAATTGTAAAGCCCTTAAAATTCTGAAATGGTTTCTGGCATTTAATTATATAAGATTTTTGACCTGGCTAGGCAGATAATGTTAACACAGCTTTAATACTAAACAAGACTGAACATGTGTGTGCTTGACTTTTATTAAACTCCTACTGAAGAAACAGATTAATTGGAGGCTGATTCATTGGTGAACAGGCGTTAAAGACAGAAGGACCTTCTCACATTTTGTTCTGTTACCCAGGCTTATGCCATCTCAGGTTGGCAAGGAGATCCCAACTGTAGTGTTTTGAAATGTAACTGAAAGAAATTTTAGAATAACAGGTGCAAAAAAAAAAAAAAAAAAAGAAAAAAAAAAAAAGAAAAACCAAAAAAACCCCCCACCAACCCCTCTACACACAAGGGAAAAAAAGGAAAAGAGAAGTGAATCATTTTCAAAATGCTGCTCTGATTCCTTTCTATTCTCTTGTGCCAAATGACCACCTGACACCTCTCTGACACAGGTATTGCCCAGATAGGTTTTCATTAGTGATGTTAAAAGTGTAAATGGGATCATGGGAGCCAGCAGCTGTCACGACGATTTCCTACATGATTATTACTTCTCCCCCGCCTTAGAACAATTTTTAAGAAGATGTGTACAAGCTGTGATTAAACCACTTCAGATTAAGCTCAAAGTAAATTGAAAAAGTCCTTCTTAAAGCTCTCATTTAACAGTGCTTTACATCCATCTGTAAAATCAGAGCTTTGCTTGCGAGCACCCTCAGAATAGCCCACTTTCCACAAGGTAGCAGAGGTTAAAAATAAAATAGCAAGAAATCCGTGGCAAAGCACATGTGAGATTAACGGGGTGAAAGTACTGGAGTGGAGAGCTGTTTTCTTCTGTCTGAGCTCCTCGTTCTGCCGCACAACCCCCAGTCTGGAAATCTTAACACTGACACTTTTGTACAGATCAGTTTGTTAGCGATTTCAGATTTTAATTCAGCACCCTCGCTTGATTATTACTGACATTTCTTTTCTGTAATACCGGGAGGGAGAGAGAGAACGTGTATAAACAGATTTTTGCATGAGCTAGGTGGTGGGCAATTTTGATACCAGCTCCCGAAACTCGAGAGAAATGCGTTTGCTTTCAAGGTGTATTTCTGGGATGAAAAAAAAAGGGAGATGTGATCTGGGAGGTTCAGCTGTGCTCTTCTGTAGCTCCAGGTGGAATGCTGCCGATTTCTGGGTGTTTGTGGGAAGCGGGAGACTCTCCTGGCTTTATTTGGTTCTTGTGTGAAAGTGGGAGAAATGAAAGTATTTTGACAATTACCCATTGAGCTTTTCACTTCATTCAAATCTGCAGCGCAACGCTGAAGTTGGTGAGTGGGTGTGCAAGGGAGAAGCAGAAAAACAAAAACACGTACTATAAAAGCAGGCTAAAAGCCTGCACAGTTCCCTGCAAATTCAAATCTCTTGCACTTAGTAAAGTCCTACATTTTAAACCCATCTATTCCTCTGTCTTCATTACTCCTGAACATTAAAGACACTGGTAAAAATTAACCTCTGATGTAAATCACTTGGATTTAAATACATTATACAGCTTAATTTATGGAATGGTTTGGTCTGTTATGTTTTATGAATGTTTATTTTCCCCTCATAATCCAAAATTGTAGAAACTAAATACCATAATGAAATTGTGAGCTGAATTACGTTCTCTCACAGGTTTATACATACACTTATGCTCACCGATGTGCAGCAACAGCAAAAAATATTTGGGGAATTTTTTTATTACAGCTATTTCCAGGATTAAAGGAGAAATACACTTTTTTATGTTTTAGTTATTAGTTCATTATATCTGGCATTCTACAGGTAAAAATATCAAAACCTAAATCGAAAGCTAAAAAAAACACTAAAAGGAATGTACTTAAACCAAGGTTCTTATCTAATGTTGTAGCTCAGCATATTTTCTGGCTTTCTAAATATAATTTATGAACTGATTTTTCAGCTGTACATATAAAGTCCCTGAGCTGTATATGTAAAAATTTAATATAACAATACAATACACGGACAGGCAGTTTAAAAAAGGTATCTCCATGGCTATATATCTTAATAAACTTTCTTAATATTTGCACTGCAACAGCTGATTTCTGATTTTTTTTCCTAGTGCAGTAGAGCTAAAGCACAATAGCTGAAAGGTGAACGTTTTTGTATTTCAACATTCCCAGCCTGGTAAAACTGTTCCGCTTGCTACATGATGTTATAAATATCAAGATTAGTTTCTTCTAAAATTACCAGTGCCAGCTGCATTCAGTTTCCCATGTTCTATAGTATTTTGTTACTAATGTTCTCAGTTTAGTGCAAGGGGTTTAAAAATCAAATTACTCACAAAAATTTCCAATATTAAAAATCTGTTTATATGTTTCCCATGTATTTTAAATATTGTACATAAATCCATTTGCCTTGCTGAGTCAAATACTCCCACTAATATCACTGTTCTCCCTGCCTTTTAGCCCAATATGCTTCTATATTAACAATAACCATTTTAATTTCATCCCTGGTGTTCAGTACCTACAATTTGGATAACTGACAAGCATTAAATTATCTGTAGCAGTGGCAGGTCTGTGTGTGCCTATAGATTTTTCAGACATGGAGGCATAAATATACACCTACAGCATGTTTCCCAAAAAATAATCTACTGCACTGTGTTTTGAATGCAGTGGTCCAGCATGTATATTATGCACATTTTAAAGAATTTAATTGAATCACGAGCTGTATTAGTACTGCAGCAAAAAGTGGCAATTTCTGCCGTCCTGAAGTCTATACACAATCTTGTTTTTGAACCTGTGTGTATTTAAGTTCTTCAGCTGACATCATTTCAGTCTGGGAATCTGACATACGGCCACTAAACCAGGATTAATTGAGCACTTCTGTGCAGTACAAAACATTCTTTATATATTGACAAATATTTCTAAAAAATGGATTGGTATTTTTGCTGTTAATTGTTTCATTACTGACCTTTACCTCTGTAGACATATGCAGTTTTCGTTTTTTTGGGAGAGACTTTCAAAATATTTTTTTTTTAAGTGTCCAATGCTCAGTGCTAGCAGTGACATTTTTACAGTCTATTCAGAAGCATATATTTCACTCTTTTGTATCTCATTTCTTTCTATTTATTTAAAACAACTTAGCATGGAAAATCTTGCAGATTTAAGTGACAGTGATGATGTACAATATGCATAAAATGAGCCTGTCCCTACCCATGGTGTGTATTGCTAGGGACTCCATTGCAATATTTACAGTTAAACTAAACTTTTTCAAATGAAGCAAAATTGCATTTGTTTTGCAGATTTGCTCATCATTAAATGTGAAACATTTCACATTTGTCTTTTTGAGTAATTGGCTTTTTAAAATGATAAGGTGCTCTGAACACTTGTTATGTGGATAGGTCTGACGTTGTATCCCAGAAATCCATATGCCATACAGACAGAACAGAAGAAAGATATTCACAAGCATGTCACAGATTGGACTGAAGCAAGCCAAAAACCAAAGTGCCATGGCATTAACAATAGCACCAGATTTACTGTCACGATTGCAATCTGTGCTGTATCATAGACAGAAGGAGAACTTTTGATAGGTAACACCTCAGTGTTTTTTAAATCTTTTTGGCAAATTATCATTTTCATTATATTTTTGCCTGCCATATAATATTATTATAATGGTATTAAGTCACTCAGACACGCACACACATGCACACGCACAAAGTTTATTAGCCCTCAACAAAAGGGCTGATTTACCTCCTGGGCTAACTGTTCCTCAACAAAAAGGAAGGTATTTTACTAAAAAATAACACATGTTTTAGGGAGAATCTTCCACAAAACGAGCAGGGATTTTTCCAATAGGCATTAAGTTAATAAAAGCTTAGTTAATAAAGTCTTAGTTAATAAAATCTTGTCTTATAGTTAATAAAGGTACAGAGAAAAACCATATGTACCAAGTAAAGCTCGACAGCCCAGAAGTTTCCAAAGTTTGAAGGCGGTAAAGAAGCAGGATTAGGGGGAAATATTTTTTCCTGGGGTTCAATCCCAACTGACTGCATTTTCCCACTGCAAGCATGTAGATGTTTCTTTTTGACCATAAAATTGTACATTTTCTTCTCGTGTAAAAAAAGCTGCATAAAGCAGATTTGGCAATACCATAATTCATGTTGAGCTCTGGTAAGTGCTGAAAAAGATTTACAAACTCACAGCTTGACACTGAGCCCACATGTTGGGTAGAGTAGAGAAAAAGCTCTAGAAATACTACATAGAGCTTCCTGGCAACAAACAGAGAAACATCAGTCAATTGTTTTTCTGAATTGAAAGCCACCTTGGGACCTTGTTGAAAATAACGTCTCTGCCTATCTTTTCTGCAGTTTAAATTACCTGGCTGGGGGAGTTATCCTGGGGCCATTCACAATAGGCTGTTTAGTGAAAGAAAAACACTGAAATTCTCACTTTGTATGAATTATAGATTTAAAACACAGTTCACGTAGGAAATGAGAATCGCGAGAGTGCAGGCAAACCTACCTAAACACGAGTCTGGGTGTTGCAACCTCCTTTGCACTGGAAAATACTCTTTTTTATACTTTTTGAGCACCCTCTTCTGCAAGCCTTGATCTCAGATATTGTCCTTGTCTGAAACCATTGGAACTACTCGTGTGAGAAACGGTTGCTTGCATAATTTAACTCGCCACGTTGCACTTAAAACTATATTGGCAGCGCAGTTGGGGCTTGATATTCTCTGAAACGTCTCAAAGTTTACAGTGGTGCTGCTGCTGTGTTTTGCATTCGCTCCCACAAAATACCATGTTGCCACAAAATGTTGTGGGAGCTTCATTTAAATACCATGAGCTGTGCACGCTTGCCTGGAGCCTGGGGAAAATCGAAAATTGCTTAAAATTTTGGTTGAAAGAAGCAGTGGTAAATTTTTAGCAGTTTTCTTTTTTTTTTTCTCTCCCAGTTTCCAATGGTTTGGCTGGTTTAGGCTCACTGCAGCTTGAGTGGAGCATCTACATGTACCTCCAGCCTCCACTCATGCTGATGGAGACATCACTAAAGATAAATCAACATTAGCAGCAGCTCAGTTCCCGCTTTCCTGGACTTTTCTTACAACTCAAGAACTGCAGAGTGGTTTGTGTAGGCAGCAAACACATGTGAAGGGGTTAAAGATATGACAAGTGAATCCTTTTTATCTTGTCATGAGTGACAGCACAGTGGTCTTACCTTCTTCTCCCCCTGAGGTGTGAAGGGATGTGCAGGTATTTGATGTTTGCTCCCAGACCTGGGACTATTGTTATTTTTCCCACTTTGGGAAGCACCAGGTGGATATTCCTTGAATAAACCTAATTGCAGCTTTCCCTACCTGCATACAGAGCTTTATTATCTCTAGGATCTTCACTACCAGAGTCAATAATTTGTTTGAACAAGTTTTCCATCTAATCATTAACATGCTTAAAGCCTATAATGAGCTCTGTATCCATGCAAATGCATCTTTTTAAAGTGCTTGTGTAGATTTAAGGGCATTGTTTCCTTGTAAAATGGAAATCAGAGCTGTTCCTTACACAAATGCCACAGTCCTTAATAAGGGATGGATCAGCAGCAACTTTTTAAGTTTATTTAATTTTTAAAGTACTCTTCTCTTTACACACTGTATTTGGGATATTTTTAAAGAGAAATAACATTTCTCAAATTTCTGTATCAAATCAAATGTCTCATATTTTCCTCAACCCCTCTTATAGTAGTCAGTGAATGAACGGTTTCAATTCAGAAATGAAACGCATTTATAAACAGATTTTCTTCAACTTTATCATCTGCTGCTCAACTCCCATTGTATTGATACAATGATACTTCAAGATAAATAAAGAAATTTATGACTTTAGCAATCTTGATAACGAGAAAGGCAATCAGATTAAAATGGGGACCATTCACGCCCCGCATGACAGCTCAGAGGACTCTAGCAGAAGAGTAACCAGCTCAGTGAAAAATCAGAAACTGTGATTGCTATTTAACACTGCAGCTTTTCACAGTAGCTCAGCACAAAGTTATTTAGCACAGGTGTTTCTGTAAGTCTGATACATTGGGAAAATTCACAAGGTTCTCCGGCTCTCTTGCTCCGTGTCGGCTGTGAAGTTGGTCCTGTGATGCAGCAAACGGGTTTCTAGTAGGAAATAGAGCATGGAGGCAAATGAGCAAGTTCAAACATAGGATCTGATCTAGATTCATTTGCTTGGTTGCTAATTTTTGTAACGCATGACAGTAGTGAGGTGAATGACCTGTCAATGAGCAAAAGCAGCGAGAACCGGGAATGAGTTATCGTTCGGAGTTAAGCGTGAAACTGAGATCCTGTTCCCTCCGTCGATAAAAGCAGCTTTCCAAATAACAGGGATATCAGGGCTCATTCTTTACTAAGTGAGGAGTTTGATAAATATTCACCTATTTTATTATTTCTCACTACTTTGTTTAGCCATGGTGTGCTTCTGTGCTTTCAGCCTGTGGGTTTGCATTTCTATAAGAGATGAAATGGTATAATTGAATTTCTCAACACCTAAAAACTCTCAGCAATTTTTTTCTTCTTTTATTTCTCAAGTTCTGGCAGTATCTAATTTATGGCTTAATTCTTTGTAAGGTCATTCTCTAAGTGAGTGACTTCTAGTTAATCTCAGACATTATGAGCTTGGCTGTGATAGAGAATCAGTTCATCTGTTCTCAGAAAGAAAAGACTGAGTTGTGGGGATTGTTGGCAATAAGAGTTTAGCTGAAAGCTAGGTACAATTTCTTACCAAGTTATTATTTTTCTCTCATTATTTTCAAGGTAATCTGGCTGGTTTTTTACTAATATACCCAAAGTTAAAAAAAAAAAAAAATATATATTTCTTTCCTGGTACTGTGTTCTCCAAGTAGGTATATAAGGTTATTAGTGTGGGTTTGCTCCTAATAATGAAGGAACCAATAGGTGGTGGGGGTTTTTTTTGTAATTATTTTTTTTATTTTTCCCCCCTCTAATTCCCTGATGAGGTATTCTCTTCTCTCAGTTGGGCTGGAAGGTGCAGCTTTCTTTTGCTGTTAGGCTTACAAATGACAGCTAACTTTGTTGCTTTTGGTTCTGCTGTTAATTTACATGCAGCTCTTACTGACTGTCACTAACATATCTTTTGTTCCCTGAAATATTCACTCTGTGAATAAATATAACTTTTCTGCTATTTTTCGCTCGGGCTGATTTGCTCATTTCACTCTTGTGACTGGGAACAGCTCAAGCACTCAGATTCTGCACGTTGCCTATTGCTTAATGAAGTACCTTGCTGAATCAGGGCTACCGTGTTCCAGCAGATGAAAGGGAAGCACATAAGAAGCTCTACTGCCAGGTTCTGCTTTGAATGTTTTTCTTTTAATCAATTTTTAGACTTATTAGCATAGCGGATCACGGTTTTTGAGAAACAAATAAAAGCTTCTAGTCTGATTCTTGAAAGCGTTGGAAAATGTTAATGTAATTGGTTCTGTTTATAGTTCAAACTCACTTACATGTCTCTGCTCATAGACACGAGTAATAGAGTCAGCTCTTCCAGCTCTGGTTTAATGAGTTAGTACCCCAAATCTCTGGGAAGTAACTCATGGGTTTCTTTTGTCAGAACCAAGAATCTGCTAGCATTCTTAATTATCTTAATGGCGGCAGAACAGTGCAAGGGTTAGGTCATGGATTGTAAGACAGTGTAACATAACACTTGTAGAAACTCAGGTCTGAAATTCCAGCTCCCCTAAGACTTTCCCTTTTGCCCCACAGTTTAATGTCCACGTTACAGGTTGGATGTTGCTTTTGACTTGTCATGTACTGCTGAGTTTGGGGAGAGTGATAACGCACCCAGAATTTCTGACAACGTGGTGAGGAGGGCAAGGAATGTGTGGGTCAGGGGCCTGTGGGGAGATGCCCTGGTTATGGCCCTCTTGGGTCTGCAGTTTGGGTTGCTGGATAACCACGAGCCTCTTGGCACATCATCCACAGTGCTCGAATAAATATGCAAAGGTGACACCTTTGGACAAGGGGGCCATAATGTTTTGAACCTCTTCATTTCCTTGCCATGTGCACTGTACTGTGTCATTTATTAATGACAAGACATGCAGCAAAAATAATGGTGTTGAAGGGATTCAGATAAATATGGCCTTATGATTATGGCACAGAGGAGCTGAACCCCAAATACCCAGCCATTCCTGGCCTTGATAATTTTGTGTATTTTTAGCTTCCCTTATATTTAGATCCCAAAGTTCCTGAACGAACTGTCACCCCAAACCTGCATTCGCTTATACTGCATCATCCCAAAGCTTGCAATAGAAAAGAATATCAGGCTTTCAGACACAGCATATTTAGAAAAGAGAGAGAGAGTCTGCCAAATTCCCCAAATCCACTTCCCAATTCCCCTCACGAATAGCAGGAAATTACTTGTTATCAGTGGGTAATTCAGCCACAAACGTTATTGATTACCCAACCTCAATCTTTACAGTCTTGATGGCCAAATATTTTGCAATCATTCTCTCTATTTAAAACTAGAAGATGTGATTTTTATTTTGGAAAAATTGAGTTTTTCAGATTTTCTGCATGCCACATCACATTGTGATGTGCCCCTCCAGATTGTCCAGTGTGATAGCCAGAAGCTTGACTGACAGATGTCAAAGTGTAAATCCTGTTCTAGTACGAGAAAAGCCTACATGACTAAAAAAAAATTCTAATACTTCCAAAAACTGTAGGTATTTTTAAAATAATTTATTTGCTTTTAATGTTTGGTTTTTGGTACATCCCAGAGCACACCAGAAACTCTAAGACCTAGAGAGGAGGTATGTGTTTCTTGTATTTTTTTCCTAGTTTCTCTGTATTTCTTAAAACTATAGTATTGATCCAAGTAGGTTCTCTTGCTTGTGAACTACACAGTCAAATGTTTCTGTAGTTTTTCACCCAATGACCTCTGGCTGACCAAAATCAGTTAATGTAAGAAATTCCCTGAATTCTGAGCTATATTCCCGCTTCCTAGAAAAGCTCCCTCAGACACTATTGTGAAGAGATATTTAAAGTTTTGGTTATGTGATATTTTTAAATAACATTTGAGCAACCTGCTGTCATTACTACAGTACCACGTAGAGCAGCTGATAAATTTAAAGGCCAGTGCAGTTCCAGTGCTGTCAGTGCAGTTCAGAATGTCTAAATAAAAATCCAAGGATCCTCCAAGGCTTGAAAACTGGTCTGAGACTATCACAAAAATTTGGAGATGTAAAAATATACCTTTTTTTCTTTCAGAAGACAAGAATCTCTAATTTCAAAAGTTAGATTATATTATTCTTTGAATTAAACTGTCTCCGTACTGTCTTTATTATAGTGATGCTGCTTATTATTTGATATAATGGCATTCCCAGATGAAATAAATACCAAAACTGTGTAAGAAAGGTTCATAGTCTACTGGCCTTTTGGGAACTGTATTGATACCCCATCCCTGGAAGTGTTCAAGGCCAGATTGGATGTAGCTCTGAGCAGCCTGGTGCAGTGGAAAGTGTCCCTGTTCATGGTAGGGGTGCTGGAATGGGATGATTTTAAGCTCATCTCAAACCCAGACCATTCTAGGATTTTGTGTTTTGAAATATCCATATTCTTCTGTACTCAGTAAAGACCTGTATTACCCATAACAGCTTTCTAACTAGGTTCTGACTCCTCAGAAACTAGAATTTGGTTAGGTTACAAAATTCATCCATCTTTGTCCTAAATCTCATCAGCATCATTTGCATTAAAGCACTAAACAACTTTTTAAAATAGAAATCTTTTCAGTTGTTGTAGCTGGAATTGTTCGTTTTTTTGAATGGATGCAATAGCCTTACTCAAAACATTTTTCATCCTGCTTAGCTTTTCTTAATATTTACGTACAAATAAAGATAGAAAGTGGCAAACCCAAGATGTTCTGCATTGTTTGCTCCCTGCATGCAAAGGGAGATAACAACCAGTACATTTTCCTGCCTGTGCCACTCAGGAACTTGACACAGCTGGCAGAGTGTACGCACAGATCACGGGCCAACTTTGATGTTGTACATTGTTATTAAACAATAGCTGGCATGGCCGTGTCACAGCAGGATATTGCACTTACCCTTCAGCAGACCTGCTTTTATAGAAAGGGACCTCCTGCCTCCTTGCTCCAGGCCACAAAACCCTCTACTGTAGAGATGGTGTTTTGGATCTTGAGCAGGAGGAGGAATCTTGTGTTGCTGTATTAGCTTTTGGCAAGTTAGTAAAGTTACATATGCAGCTATTTTGGAAAATGACCACATGTTCTACATGCTCAGTACACAGAGAGGTTCTGAGTCACCAGGAAAAAAAAAAAAAAAGAGGGAAAAGAAACTATCGGAATGAGAAGAAAATGGTAAATAAACAATGAAAATCCCATTCAGTAGTGCTGTTTCATCTCTAAGAGATGCTTTCTTCAACAGCAGGTAGCAATCCCCACAAGAAACATCTGCTATCAGAGGATTTGCAGGTACACTTTTGTTCACTGCTCACTGAATTTGTGTCGGTATTATAATTCAGCAGGTTTCTGCTTTTCACACAAACCAGGATTAGCATTGACTTGGGCTGGAGGGTATTCAAGCTGCTGTTCTTCTTTTGGCTATATTTCTCTGTAAACACCTAATTGTTTCAAAAAGTGATGTACAGTATGCAAAAACCTGAATTCAATGCAAATAAGCCTGTGCAGCTCTAAACTTAACAGGTGTTCTCATTAGTGTAAGTAGACAAGGAACGATCCTTGAAAGTTTTATAAACACTTATAATTGTGGCCAAGTACGTTACTATAAGTATAAAGGCACTTATACCAACATCTCTTTTTCCTTATTGTGTGGTCTCAGCATTTAATAATAGGAGATATGTACCAGTAAATGAAATACTAAGAGCCAGTACTGGCTTCTTCCTGCAAATAATGTAGCTGTGAAATGCTCTGCTACTGATGAATAAATTTTTGGCTAAAATAAGAGTCAACAAAAATGAAATCTTTACACCCAGCACACATATATTTTAAATATATATCTTTGCCTGCACTGAAAGCAGAGCATTCATTCTCCCTTTGATATTTTTGTTTGTTACCAGGACTTATCACGTTGAGTCTCACTCACATACATCATAAAGTGTTATAACATGCATATAAAATTGGACAGGAGGACCATTCATCACTAGGTATTGTCCAGCTGGTAAAGCGAAGAGAGACAGGACTTCTCTGAGAAACCATTGCCAATATCTCTGTGTGTGGCTGTGTAATATATGGCTTCAGATTGCAAAGGCAATAACAGTAAAATATTACCCCAAGGAGAAAAGTAGCTTGCAGTAGGTATTCATGCACTGCCTTCAGTCTTCATCTGTGGACAAAATGTACAGTTGTCTATTCCCCAACTTCCCACTATGCACAGACACGACTGAATTGTGTCTTAATTATTATCTCCTGCTTTTACCAGTTTTGGGGGTACTTCTTTCTTGCTTCCCCAGTCTGGTGACCCTCATCTCTCCCGACTTTGGCTTAAAGACTGCCAGAATTCCATGCCTCCTGCTCCGCGGCCAGGGCAGCGCGTCCGTGGGGCTGGAGCAGAGGGCAGCACAGGCAGGGGGGACACGGCAGGCTGCACACAAGTGGCTGATATCCTGAAGGGTCATCTGCTTCCTGTCTCACATTTTCCCTTTTGCTCTTTATCCTCTGAAAGAAACCCCTGTTTTTCAGAGGTTGATCCCAGTGTTCCAACAGTCTCTCACAGGGCATAATACCAGTGTAGCAGATCAGCAGGAAATACTCCCTAGGACATTCCCTGGATGTTTAGCAGAGAGTATTTGCTCTTTCTTACCTTCCCCTTTGCTCAAACAGCATGTTCTTTCTTCTCACACTCCTCCAAGGCAGTAAAAAACCAGATCTGGACTGGTGGGCGGAAAAAGGAGAATGACAAGTTGTTCCTTGAAATCAGTGACAGCATCCCAGTACCCCAGGACCTTTCTTTCCCTCCAGAGAAGCTCTTGGACCCCCAGCCCCAGCTCCACTTCCAATCCAAGAAGGAATTTTGGTCTCTCAGGGCTTAATCAGCTTCAATTGTAACCTCCTCTTGGTTCAATATTTTCCTTACAAGTGATAAAAAATCGGTTCTTCTGCATCTGAGATTCATCACAGGCAGGAAGGAAAGGAAAATTTTGTTTTATAATGCAGAGAGAAGATTCTCATCTAGTTAGTATTAATGCAATTTTTCAAGGGAAACTGGTATATACTATGAGTTTATGGCACAGCAGAAGGGAAACTTGAGGCTCAAAGGTTTTTCCTTCTTCTTAACAGTCCCAGAGTTCATTATTTTATTACTAAATTGTGTTGAAGGATTCAGTCCCAGAAATTTACCAGAAAAAAATTATTTCAACTCCACTGGTACAATATAGTTTTATTTAAAAATTTATTATTTCTTATAAGTTTGACCCCCAATTCTGAGACAGTTCAATCCATTTTGGAGCCAGCAACAGTTTATTTTCACTAAGAAGCAACTCATTGCATATGAGGAGGTTGCATTGATATGATGACCCCACAAAGGTTCCTAGAGAGTGGATGTGCAAATCAGTCACACCACAAGACAGCACAACTGAGGACATATCCTACAAAACATCTGGCAGTATTCAGTCTTACAAATTCTAATATTGCAGAAGTTGTGAAAACACAGGATCTGTTTGTTGCCTCTTTGCAATCCTTGGTTTTCACAGTAATTTTTACAGAGTCAGAAAAAACCAGGGTAATTAAAACATAAGGTTCAACATCTTTAGATATGTAGAACATTTTCTGTTGCCTAAAACAAATATTCCCAAAGAAAGTATAAAACATTTTTCTGACTTGCAAAGTTTTTGCAGTCTATCATTTAAATTGCTTAAATAAAGGGAGCTTTACTGCTCCCAAAAGCTGAGAATATAACACCCGCCATGCATATTAGCTTGATCTTTTTGACAGACCAGAAAAGTGTTTGTGTGTGCCAATTAAAACAAAAATGGATCCCTAGTGGCTTGTTCCTCACACAACTTCTGAAGACTGCTATCATTGTATGCCGGGGTAACCCTGGATAAGGCGGCTCTCCAAAGTAAACAAACTTTTCAAAACTTTCATGACAGATGGGGGCTACAAATGCATTTTAATAAGAGAGTTGCCAAAGCAACTTTTTTGCAATCAGCATATATTTACTTAACATCTAGCAACATTGGGAACACAAGGCAGATACTTTCTCACCAAATTTTTTAACAAATATCATTTTTTTTGAAAGATTGGTTGAAGACCTTTTCTCTCAAGCTGATATTTCCCCATCACTTCAATGTTAACTTTGCTCGACATCCAAAGGACTGCGAGATGGGTGAAACCAGACTGTAATATGAGACAGACAATCTGCTTGATAATGAAATTTCTTTGGTAGTCATAAACATCTTAGAGTCCTTTAAGTAATTTAACTATCAGCATAACCATGACTACCTCTGTTTGATAGGCTGGATCATGGAATGGATACGTGATGCTGTACGAGTATAACGCAGCTCAATACTGAGCCTTTTGTTTTCTTTTGTTTCCATTTTTTAATATTAGACTCAGCTCACTATGGTACAGCACAGAGAGATATTTATCCTCTCGGCTGCTCACTCATTCAGCATAAACATGGCCAAGAGACTGAATTATCTGTGAGAAAGAATTTAGGATCAACTTCCAGAAATGCGGTTAGACTTTTGACATGTTTTTAAAAACTTGCATAGCTCTGTCCCAGTTTAATTCAAATCCAGCTAATTAAACCACTAAGGAGCATAGTGTCTCCCAACTTTAATTAATTCTACTTCTGCTGGGGGTGTGGACACAGGAGTATCTATGGTTTATGCATTTATTCTCAAGTTATATTATATTCTAATGATTTTTTAAATGAATATTTAGAAACAGAAAATTCCTACTATTCTTTCTTTTTTTTTTCTTTTAATTTTTTTTCATTTCTTCTTGACTCTTTCCACAACTTCCCTGGCCCAGCCCTGGTGGCTGCCATGCAGATGGCAAATGGGGTGTCCTGCGTTGCATGGATAGATCCCATCCTTAAAAATCTCCTAGGAAAATAGAGAGAAAAATCCAGATTTCTCTTCATTATGGGGAATCAGGTTGACTAACATGATCAGAAAAAACCCCACCACTTTGTGAGAGAGCAAGGTGAGATGAAGAGAGCAGTGGGAAGAGGGAAGAGTGTTAACTTTGGAGCTAGAAATGCTCCAGCGACTCACATTTCCTTTTTTTCCTACACATATCAAGGGCAGCAATCCCAATGCACACTGCAACAAGAGGAACACATTTTATTGAATTTCTGCACGCAGAGGTATCTGTCAATCCAAGTTTAAATCACTTAGTGTTCACCACAAGCTGTGTGAATCCCAGGTGGCATAAAAATTTCGGTTTTCTGCACTGAATCTTGCACTGGATTAGCAACTGCTGAAGTTTCCACGGTCCAAAATCATCCAATAATCCATCCCTGAACCTTTGGAGTCGGTTATATGAAGCTTCACCTTGATGCTCCAGCAATTTTTCTGGATGTCCCAGTTTCAGGGGGAGTTGAACAATGGCTTGTTTCAGTATTTGGCTGCATTAAGAACTGTGACATGGTTTTTTGGTGTCCATATATGAGCTATACATGAGCCATACACTTCTCAGGCTGCTCACTCTGCTCCCTTTGCTTGTTGCATGGTACACACCAAATTTTTTTGCTGCATTTCTCCTTCCCCACAGAATTCTTCACTTCCTGTACTAAGGTTTGTCCTGGCATTGTCTGAAAATAGTTAATCACTACAAGTAATAGTTCTGGCCACCAGAGATGCATAAGTACACTTTGAAGTGGGTGAATCAATAAGATGGGTTTGGATTTTTGTTTTGCTGTGTGCATTTATCACCCTTTCCCATATCTCCACAGAGTGTCTATCAGTAGGATTGCTGAAATTGCCTCCATCCCTGTTCTGCAGCTAAAATAAATGCAAGAACATCTGTAGAAGTGTATCTTGGTAACAAACTAGAGGGATACCAGGAAGGAGATGTTTTTCACAGCAGTGCAGTGGTTCCTGGACCAAACTTTGCAGGAAAACTACAGACAGAGGACCCTGATTGTATTCCATGGCTCTTTTACCTCCTGTTTTCAATTGGCATGGACAAACTGTGGAAGGAAAATGTCTGAGACACTGAGTTCTGAGGGGTGATCTGTAAGGGTTTGGAAGTCCTGGCACAGCAGTATGTCCCAGAGCACGACCTAGCACATGAAAAATACATAATTCGTAGAATTTTTAAAAACTGTTGATCCTGGGTAGCCTCCAAGGAATATTTATATCTTATAAAATGGTAATGGCATTAATTAGACACAGTGTCCTGCATCTTGTATAGCTAAAAGGGTACATTTCTGTTTAATAACATAGGATCCTGTTGAACACCACCTTGGTGCATCATTACGGTGTCATGCAAAAGAAGCTCAACCCTCCATTTGCAGCTTTATAAGGTGACAAGAGAAACCCTTAATAAGCCACAAATAGAATATCAGGAAGTGTTTCACACCTGCCTCCCTCCCCACTTCCCACACTGTGTTGGCAGCCCAGCAGTGCATTGAATTTAGCACACATTTACCTGTGGCGAGCTGATATTTTCTGAGGATCAATGCTTAACAGCAGGACTGAGCTACAGCTTGCTGCAAAGCTGCCATGTGAGTGGATTCAGCCTTTGAAGTAATTTTTTCCATGGTGTTGTAGCAAGAAAGAGGGAATCCAGGTGCCCTGGCTCTCCTATCCCCAACCAGAAGGGCATGGCAAACCAGAGGGTTAATGCCAGTTGTCAGTCCTCGTGGGTGTTTATTGCTGACAGCAGCAGCATCATTCTGCCTGGTAAGGTAGTGCTAATTCCAGACTGTAGCCTTTGCAAAAATGATGGCACAGAGAGAGGGATTTCGGGAGGTATTTAAATAAGTGAAGTACCTGGCACAATGGAGTCTGGCAGCTCTGGATAGAACACTTCATTTTCTTTTTTTTCCCGTAGATTTGTCTTTCATTTGTTTCCCCGGCCCCTCTGTTTATTTTAGCAGTGCCTGACACAGGGACAGTGTGTTAACAGGCTTTAATATTGAACAATTTCTGCTTGTTGTTAGTTATACATCATTTAGGGCTGTGATCATAAATTGTTCAATCACAAGGTTTAGTCAAAACCAGCATTCTTTACTGATGTCTTTTCCCAAGGGTGTTGAAAATTTGATTGTTCAAAGTGCAAATATGGTTTAGCAATCCTTTCCAAGAGCCATTTATCAGAAATCCTAAGGAGGTAATATATAAAAGTGGGATAGAAAACCTGCACATTAAATGGGATTTACCAGCCAAAGCCTTTGGAACTGCTTGCCTGTGAATGACTGGAATGGAGCAGAACAAAGTCAATTACTGACTGTAATTAAGGAGTGGATGCATTTAAACTGTAGAGAGCAGTAGCAGTCTTCTTGAAACTGTCTTGTTACTCTGAAGATTAGTCTGAGGAAAGAAAGAAAAGGACTTGAACTATATCTTACAGAAAGTATATTTTAAATGAATTCTCTTCCCTCCATTCTATGATCTGTTTTTACAGATTTGCTCATAAAACACTGATAATATATGATTATCAAAATAACACATTCAAGACAAAGAAACTTTCAACATGTATTTTGCTTTGGTCTTGTTAGCAATGGAGTATCTCTTTTGCATATCATACAGTGCAAATATTTATGCAGTGCTGAATACTTGTATTTTAATAAAGCCTGAATTTACTGAACGGAAGGCTGAACTATGTTGTGTCCTTTTTAAGCCTTCAAAATACAGTAAATCTAATTACATATGTTGCTCTTACTTTGAAAATGTTATTCCATTTTATAATTTTAATAATGATTTGTTTATACTGAGAGAGAGGCATTAGATTGAATTGTTGCCTGTGTTTAGTCTAATTCATATCTGCATGTATACATTAATAAATTGTGATATCATATCATGAATTTTGAACCCAAGCCCTGCCGTGTGAGCTGGCCACAGAACTGGAGGTCAGCTCTTTCTACTGCTCACCTTAAGCTGAATTTGGGCTTTTTATTTCCTTTTGGTGAAGGGAAGGGTGAATGTGTGAGTGGTGATTAACATTATGGCCGTGGACTAATGAGGGAATTGAGATTTCCCCAGTAAATAACTCTCCCTCATGCTCGGGGAGCAGTGGAGTGGCTGGAGTTGGCTCCCGATGGGTGCGCAGGGGACGGGCTGAACATCTGCAGCCAGGCAGCCCCGAGCCCACACCAGGGGACCATTCCCACATTCTCCACAGCACTCTCACAGGATGTCTCCGCTGGAGCTGCACTGACGGGATTTTCCTTAATGCTGATGACTTTGGAAACCTTCCTTACAGGCATTTCCTCAATAAAGGGAGGGTTATAGGACAATTAATGCAACATTAAGCTGTTGTTTTTTGGTTTGGGTTTTTTTTTCCCTGGTAGTATTTCAATTTTAAGGAAGATGCTGGGAGTACCCAGGCTGGTGAGGATCTGCTGTTTCTTTTTTGCTTCAGTAAAAACTCTTGACATGGGATAGATGCAATGACACAGTAGCACTTCATGTCCATGTATTTACATAAACAAGCTGTGCCTGGTCGTAACTGCTTTGCTTTGCTTTTTCTCAAAGTTTGGTCAGAAGGAAATCTCTATTGTCCACTGTGCTCAGCCATTCCCCTAAAAATACCTGAAAAGGTTTTGGTGCTGAATAATCCCATGTTCCACTGAACATCCCAAGATGCAGACTAAACCTGCATCCCCAATATACTGATACCCAAGTGTTCCATTTCCACGTGTGGATGCCACTGAATTTTGCACAAGCAGCTTTTAACAACAGAAAAATAAAATTTAAAAAAAACCCCTTAGGTTCCAGAGATGGTAGGAGCTGAGCTGTTTTGAAGCATGGGCAGAACGAGCTCCTGCCCCTTCCAAAATGTGCTGGTGATGTAGCCCTTGGTTCCCTTGTCTGCAAACACAGAAGGCTGTTGTGCCCAGGTGATGCTCCATGGCCTTGTGCACCAGGAATCTATGGAATAATCCTGGGACAAAGCGCTGCACAGCTCTGGGCCTCAGGTTTGCCATCTGTGAAATGGTTGCTTCAACCTGTTGTGTGAAATACCTGGAGATTTCCTCTGGTGAAATATATGTATATAGAGAGAGATATATGTAAAATAAAAAATTATGTATCATTATCATCCCAGTGGTTTACAGAAGTTCAGACCAACAGCATATACATACATATTTCCACCAAATATTAGGTTAGGCAGTGAAACAACATTATCAGGGGATTGAACATTCTTTTGATAAATATTCCCAGTGAGTGGGTCAAAAATGTAAATCGACTTCTATTCAGACAAACTGGGGAATTTTTTTTCATGATAAATGGGCTCCTAATTACTCTGCTGCAGCCATCTTTGATGGTAATTTCTTTTTTTTTTTTAATGTGAAAGAGTGACATTATTAATTTTACCAAAATGTTTGGAAGTGGGCAGTGGAATCATAGATAAATAATAAATGTGCAAATTCGAGAATGGAGGTACCAGACACAAAAACAATACTACTAAAATAGAAATGCAAACTGCAAATGACAGGAAATAATTCTCCTATTGCATTCACTTCTTTTCAGGGTGCTTTGATTTCACTTGAACTGTGTCTTGTTACACAGAGTTTCCTGTCTTTTCTTAACTTTTGTCACATTCCCATTATTTCTGCACTATTTGTGTTCGGTGGTTGCACTGCTGAGACAATATCTCATTTGTTGTGACATATTCAAAACTGTTTTCAGACAGAGGTTCAGAACTCCTCAGTAACTCGGCACTCCAGCAGATAATTCTCGGTAAAAAGGAAAAGCATCTGGGGGGCATGGGAGGGAAAACAGAGGAAAATCATCTGCCTGGTGCGTGCTTTACTCACCTGTGTGTGCCCATGTCCTCCCCAGATCACGACAGTGTCAGGAAATGAGTTCCTCCTCCAGTCGGATATCGACTTTCTCATATTGGATTGGTTCCACGCTATCAAAAATGCAATTGACAGATTGGTATGTATTTGTTTTGGCTGTTACCTTTATTAATTAAGATGTAGCAATTCCAACTTCATTTGCTCAGGCATCTCTACAGGTTTTAGGCAGTCAGCGGCTAGCTAGACATTCCTTTCTCTGAAGGATATAAAAATATGTATGCAAATCTACTAAAAAATGTCAGATAAACAAGGTTGCTGCACAAAAATGTCATTTGATTCTTGCCTCGAAACGGAACGCTACATTTATTTCTCTGAAATAACAAGGATGCTGGCTTGCTGAGGGTTGTAAAAGCACACAAGCACTTAATAACTAATGAATTTTTGCATTTTCTGTTTATGCAGCCTACAGTATATAATCTTCAATAGAACTATTAATACATTTGAGCCTTTTATGAATTTTTGTATTACTTATTCACAAGAATAACACTAGCAAATAATATTCCTTTGTAACTGATTGCTGGTATTCTCCCAGGAAGGCTGGGGGTTTTCTACTAGAAGTAAGCAGGGTTGCGTTTTATTAAAACAGTTTTTAATTACAAAACCAGCTTCAGCTGTAGCTTTTTCTTTCTTTTTTGCCACTCTCAGTACAAATTCCAAATGTCTTTCTCCTATCCCTGCCTGATCCAAGAATATTTTCTTTTTTTTTTTGAGGGCACTGACTTTCCTTGTTCACTGCAGAATCTGGTGAGAGAAAAATACCCCCATTTCTTGCATTTTTCAGAGGTTTCAGTGCAGTGGAATTTGCAGCCTCTTTGAAAGGGTTAATTTGAACACAGCTACTGTTTCCTTAAAGAGCTACAAACATTCTATTACCCTGAGGCTATAATCAGCCAAGGAAAGTTTGATCTGATGATGTATGTCTTCATATTGTGCATTTCATTGGGTGTGTGAGGATATTGATATCCAACTAAAGATTTTGGGGTGGAGTTTTCCATGGAGACTCAGAAAAAAATATTTTTTGGCATATTATTCAACTAAATATCTAATAGACCTGATTATATATATATATTTTTTTAGTGTAGCTAAAGTGATATTGTGGCATCAGCAGCCCTGAGCATGCAGAGAGCCACAGCAAAAGCAGCTGGTGGGGCACAACCGGCCCGTGGTTGGCTGGTCCTGGCCAAGGTCCGAGTGCGCAGGACAGGACGCCACCACACACCACTCCTGGCCACTCCATCCCTGTCAGCTATTTCAGTTCTGAAACTCTGAATGAGTGTGAAAAGCCTGGCAGCTTTCCAGGCTGTTGGGATGGCTGAATCTCACCTGACCAAATGCCACAGGAAGAGATGTGGCTTCAGCCAAAACAGCATCTCCTTTTTTTCTTTCCTTTTTTTTTTGCTTCTTTTCCCTCCTCATTTTCACTTTGTCTGCCAGTGAATTAGAATAAGAGAAAAGCCCCCCGACTACTTCTTAAGCTTAAACCAGCAGAATTCAACCCCAAATTTGCAATGATGTTTGAAGTAATTGTGTTTGCAAGAATATTTACTGTAACTATCTAAACCAGAAAGACAATTTAAACACCCTTCCTCTTTGCCAGCATTTGAAAGTAGCCTGCAATGTGGAAATAATTTTGGTCCCTAAAGCCTAAAGAAGCAGGCCTTTTGTTTTCCTCACTTAAATGGGAATTTATCTCAGAAATTAAGATCAGTCTGTCAGGGCCATAAAAGCTTTGCCATATGACAAATTTTGCATTACACTTTCCTTAAATTATATACTCCCTGCACACTTGCTCTGTGTGTGTCTGTTAGCTTCTGTACTGGCATTCTGGAATCTCTTGCTTCATTCTTACAAATAATAATTTTATTAAAAGCATACACATATGTATATACATATATATATATTCTTTTCCCAGCCAAAAGAACAGAGAATTACATCGAGAAATTTGGAGTTCAAACTCAGAAGATCCTCCAGCATCGAATTACTGCATAACTTAGACACTGAATCCAAAGAGCCAAAGCCTGAACACAGAAAATCTTTAAGTAAGGCTTTTTTCTTTCCTCATTTTTCTTTCCTTTTTATTTTTTCTCTCCTTTTTAAATAACTGTGCCATTACGGGGCAAGATAATTTTTATTACATACAGAATGTAAGGAAGATCACTGAGAATTTTAAAGCTGAATATGTTCTGCACTGATATACATAACTTGCATTTAAGTAAAGACAGTTACTAGCTCCACACTTTTAAAGGGTGACACTCTCTCCTAAGCAAAATAAATTTGTTTAGGAGCAAAGACACTTATTTAAGCCATTTATTTTTAAAAATAAGCAACATGAGCCCTATGTTAATGGTCTGTTGCAGTTGCTTTGTTTCCATTTTAGTAAAATACCTCAAATTGCCAGAGTAATTTTGTCTGTTGTGTATTTATACACTGAATTGCTGAAAGAATTGACATATCCTCTGCAGCCAACAATCAGTGATGTATCTATAATTTTATAGAAGATAAATTCCATCGTTCGGCGTTGATTTTTGTCAGTGTGATTAGAAAAGAAAGTGATCTAAACCTAGCAGGGGTGTTCTTTACTCCACTGAAAAGACTTTCCAGCTGAGATGCTCGTGAGATCGTGGGCAGCAGCCTCAGGAGATAGTGCTGACCCTGAATCCCTCACTCAACATTTTTTTTAACTTCACCCTCTCCCCTGAATTTTTGTTTTCCTTCTTTGTTTGGCGGGAGATTCACATCCTGGTCCCGATGTCAGCACCGTGACAGCCCCAGACTGCCAGCCTGGTTCGAGACACATTTAGGTACCAAACTGTTGTGTAGGAATTTGCCTGCCCGCATTTCAGTGCGGGATCAAAGCCTGAGATGTTAAGAAAAGGGCTGCATTAAAAAGACCCAACATAGCTATTTTTAATGATAATTATCCACACAATCATAAGTATATGCACACATGCGTGCGCGTACACTCAAATAGAGACTCATTAAATAGTCTCTTTTTGCAGACCACAGGATTTTTGGTTTTGTTTTCTTATTATCTTGGAGATTTGTTTCTTTTTTTTTTTATTATTTTTAAGGGTTTTGTGGTTTTGTTTTTCTTTTTTCCTTTGTGTTATAAAATATAAAGTAGCCTGAACATGGCTTGTGAAATATTGTCCCAATATCTTTGCACTGGGTGTTAGGTTGCATTTCTCAGAGGAAGAAAAATAAGACTGAGAAGAGCACAGTGTGTTCTGAGGGTCTGATTCTGTTCTTATTGTAGTTAATAGCAAAATGCCCATAAACTGTCTCAGCACTCAAGGAATTTTTATTTATTTATTTAGACTTCTCACATATCTTTAAATGATAATTTGTCAGACAAAACAGAAAAAGTGACTATGAGCAGTGACAGAGACTTAGTCTATGTTTCTTTTCAAACCTTAGAGAATCCTGAATAACCTCCGTTTTGTTAAAGGCTATTTAAACTATTAAAAAAATGTGAAAATATCTGCTGTGAAATCTCACTGAATCGAAGCTTGCATTTAAATACCGTAGATTGGATTGCTTCTAAAATATGTATTCAGAACTTTTTTTTTTTGGCCCCTTGAGATCAAGCAATTATGTGGAATTAGAAAAATCATATTATTCACTTACTTATTAGTAGTCTAAGCACAAACTGTATTGTCAGTTTTCTGCCTTTGGCTTTCTGTGCCCTTAATGTTCACACAAGTATCGTAGCCAGAATTATCGGCAGCTAGAGCCAAAATTGCTTTAAAAAGGCATGAGAACTGGTAATGACACATTGTTAGCAGTTAACAGGTGGTCGTTTCATTGTCCAGTTTGACTGCAGAGCACAAAGATATGTGCAATATCTGCAAGTGTGTTTATAAAGTTCTTGCAAAGTTTAACGATTTTATAATTTTATAGTGCTTTTACATTATTGACTATTGCCAGTGCCAAATCCAAACAAAGGAGATTTTTTAATGATGCCTTACAACTCCTCCAGTTTAACACAGAAGATGAGCAACTGAGGTGTTAGCAGCCCACCCCCTCCTGTTCCGATAACCTTTAATGAAATAGTCAGACAGCTCAGATTCATTTGTATTTACCTCGCCTACAATTTAGGGGTTACAAAAAATATCCAGTTTTAGACTTGGTACTGCTGCATCACTGCTTCTATTTTTTAGCAGTACAAGTATATAAAGGACAGGTATATTCCAATCAAAGCATTTCAGTAACTTACTCCTTAATTTAAAACTGGGGAGACTGCCCCTAGAGACTTGGTAGCAGGAATTTGGTTTTTATGTCTAATCCTAATTGCTTCTGCTTGCACTACAAGGACAAATGGTAATTCTCTGTTATGCTTTTTGAGCTGTAGACACTGATTTCATTGAAAATTGGGCTCAAACTGCCAGGCTCAATTTCCAAAGTTCAGAGAGTGGTTGTCTTGGTCACGCAGCTTTTCAGTGGCTTCTCATCCAGTTTGGTTTCAACTCATGTTCTAATTGAAGTTTTCTTGAGCTAAGAAGAAACCAAAAATGGCCTTGGGGAGTGTTACCAAAATATGTAAAACCGTGATCTTGTTCTCAAATACATGGAAAGAGATGACTTTTTATTTTATGATGTCAGCTATTTCACTGATTTAATTTCTGCAGCTGATGCTGCTCAAAAAGAACAGGTTTTTCACCCCAGCAGTCTCCCACATTAGAACAGTGCATTTTGTGCAAGAAAATTGCCTTGCAGCACCACTCCTTGTAATGCAAAGAAGTGTTGTTCTAAACAGATAATTTTAAAAATTAGTGTCAGACTTCATATTTTCCAAGTAATTTAGTCATGATTCAGACCATGGGGGTTTTTTGGTTTTTTTTTTTTCTCCTAAGGTTGCCAAAACTCCCTTCTAATTAGTACCAGTTATAACAGGGTGCACTGTTAGGTGGCCTGCCACGTTGATTTTATATCCCGTGAAACCAGGGACCTGGGTTACTCTGCAAGTAGAGATGCTGTTGTGGTGGATAGGAAGTAGGGAAAGAACCTGGGATGTAGGGAAAGGGTCCATGCACCACAAGGTTCCCAGGAATCATTTTTCTCTCCAAAACCCAAGGGTCCTTACTGTGTATGGACCAGAGGAGCTGTCAGGACAGTTGTGCTTTGGGCAGGGAACCCAAGTCGATGCTCTTGGCTAAGCTCAGCGTTTCTTTTCCTGCCCATGCACCCATCTTGTGGTTTGCGCCATCTGGGCCCTTTGGGGCCATCATCTGGGAATTTGGTCACTCAGGAGGGACCTCTTGTGGAAGAGCCTGTGCTGGAATCGCTATTGATTGTCAGAGGGGATCAATTCCCCTTCTACTCCCCCTTTCCTGGATGGAAACAAACAGCTCCGCAGTAGGAAGAGTGCCCTTTGGCTACCGTATCAATCTGAGGGCTGCTCTTGTCAAAATGCACAATCACAAGCTTGATAATGCAATCCATTCCCAAAGCACTATATTTCCAACCTGTTCTCCATCATTTCCTTATGGCGTCACATTTACTCAGTTCATCACATTCTTATTAATATTTTAGGTTTCCTTGAAAGTGATGGAATTCTATTTTTATTACAAAAGCAACAAGAATAAATACTAATTGTTGTCAGTTATTTCCTTATGTAGTGGGAACAGTAATCTGTTCCTCAGCTTTAGGTTGCCAAAGCAAAATAATGAAATATTTTAGACATTTAAAAAAATCTGTGATATTAGATAAATGCAATTTGATCTCCTTGTTTGCTACATAAAAGCTGGAACTGCCTGAATTGATAAGATTGAATTGCATTATTTTTATTGTTTCTACTTGCATATTTTTTCCTTATCTTCAAGAACACTTTACTTACAACCCAGTGGTTAGTCATGCAGCCTGGAAAATCTCCTCCATGTTTGAATTCTAGCTGGAGGTGCCACAACTCCAGCATTAAGTATTTAAAAAACATATATGCCTGACAAGGAACACCTTGGTGAGTTGTGGCAGCGTTACTGCTACTCATGGTCATTTTAGTGTCTCAATAAGAGTAGTCAGGGACCCCAGGCGTCATTGTGCCAGACACAATGTGACACCAAAGTAAGACAATTCCAGCTCTCAGCCTGAATAAGGACAAGTTGCAACAGGTGGAAAAAAGCGGACAAAGGCAGGGGGTGGAAGAAGAAGTTGACAGCAAAGCCGACATGTCATGCATATTAAACAGCAGGCTTGGGATTCCTTTCCACTCCCTGTAAGGATCAGGGTCTTAGCCCTGGCACCCTGGCCACCAGCCAGCTCAAATAATGATGTTTTCCTTACCTAAATTCCTCTTGGACTTTCAATATGGAACGATGCATTTTTTAGTCCCAAAGGGTGATGCTTTGCCCTTGGGATGCCACAGCCTTTGCACACTTCCCTAGGGAATGGCCTCTTGGCAGTGTCTGGGAATACCCCACCAAGCATCTTTTAAATCAAGAAAAAAAAAACCAAAAAACCTCTGGATCATAATTTCGATTTGCCTTCAGAGGTATTTGCTACAAAGTCATCTGAGCATTGAAATCTGCTTTAGTTTCTTAAAAAACAGCTAAAGTCAGGAGCTTGTAGTCCTTAGGATTGAAGCATGGACTGTGTGCTTTTATAATTGCCCAAAATTGCCTTTCTTGTTTCATTCACTTTTCTTCAGAAGGCTGAATTTTGAAACTTGAGCATGGCATGTATTTATCCCTAAGTAATTACTAAAGCATCCAGAATCCTCTCTGAATGCAGTTTGTTAGATAACTAAGACTGTACAATGAGTATGAGGGGAAAAAACAGCAGCAGAAACCCATTTTGGTCATTTAATGGACATGGTGGAAGAAATGGAGAATTTGGTGGAGGTTGAAACCTTCCTGGCTCCATGTGCTACTTGGTCTATCCCTGGCTAATGCTTCTTCCGAGGACTTGTGTGAGGGTTTAAAGTTTGTCCCTGCGCAGGACTGGGAATTTCTGTGGCAAAGACCTCCTGTCTGAGGCTGTTTTTTCTCTATGGAGGGAAAGGATGGGCACCAGGGCACAAATGCATGAATTTGCATATTTTTGGCTGTGCAATAACAGAAGGAAAAAAAAAAAGCCAGAAACTTATTTGTTGAAAACATCATTTAGATGTCCTAGAAAAAGGCTCCGTAATTGAAGGCAGTGTTGAGAGGAGCCTGTGGGAGTTTTCTGTCTTCCTCTCTAGCACATGAAGGGGATGAAAGGTTGAGAGACTGTATCTTGGGATGCAGAGAGAGGTTTTACTGGCCCAGACAAACCTATAGAGGGCTGGATTCTGTGGTAGCTTATGGACTCCTTCACCCACGTATGGTCACCTCTTTGAAAAGGGGCCTAATTAACAGGCTGCCCAGGGCACTGGTGGATTTGCCATCCCTGGAAATGGCAAAAAAAGGTGTGGAGATGGCCCTTGAGGACATGGTTTGGTGGTGAACATGATGGTGGTGCTGGCTTGAGAGTTGGACTCGACGATCTTAGAGGTCTTTTCCAACCTCCATGATTCTAATTAGAGCCACAGAAGTGGGAAATCACTCAATTTCTTTGTTAGCTCTGATGAGGTCTGAATTCTTTCCTCTTCCCAGCCCATTTGTTTCAGTTAGATGTGAAGTTCAAAGCCAAATGATGCTATTTAGGGACTATTATTATATTATAATGTTAGCGTTATGTATAGGTCAGTTTTATTACTTTCAATAAAGCCAAGAAACATAAAGCAGTAATGTATATTAGTGCAGCATTACCAATGGCAACTATTCGAACAGAAAGCAAAACAAAAACTAGCTGCAAATATGAAGTTTCCTACTGCAATGTTAATCTTGTCACTCTGCATCTTGTATGTTTGTGGCATTTATTTTTATTGCATCGAGAGGAACGCAGTCAGCTTCAGGGACTGAGAAAAAAGCAGGAAAAGAAAATGCAGCATGCTGGTTTTGGAGAGTGGAATCACTCATCTGGACTACAGGGACTAAACTTATTTTTTTACATATTTGTACTCTCATGTTTCTCTGCCACGTTAAGTATAGGTATGCTCTCTTCTTAAAGCTTAAGAAAATACTGATTCAGCAACAAAGAAGTAATAATATTGGCATTTGGGAAACAAAACATGCCAAATTGAGAAACAAATTGTGTCACTTCTACTGATAATAGAAGATTATGTTGCACTCAAAATCACAACTGGCTGTGACTAGTTCTTAAAAAAAATTACATTTTTTCCTGAATTTGAATATCCTGTTTCCATCAATTATAATATAATGTTTCCTTAATTCTTTGTTTTATTTTTACTTCACTCTCCAAAATCCTTCCAGAGTTTACTATTTGGGTTGAAAAAGCATATTTTTAAATTGGGCATATCCAACTTCCATATAAACATTTGGCAGGGAAACCCATGCATGTTCACTTAATTCATTTTTATTGAACCAAGTCCAGATTTTTAGCCAGGAAAAAGTTAGATATTAATCATATCTGAGCAGGATCATTAAATTTTCCTTTACCTACTAGAACAGCAGGGTCATTATAGAACCATGAGAAGTTAGCTCACTTATTAATCTTTACAATTACATAAAAGTGATCATTTTTATAGTACTTAAGAGTAGCTCTAACCCATTATGTGAAGAGTATGTGGGAATATTACAATATAACATAATGTATTATTATAGATGTGACCTGTGACTCATTGGTCTGCTCACTGACACACAACTCCCTGGAAAAGTTATCTGTTAGAGCTTGGATAATCTTTAATTGTTTCACCCTCCTCGTGCTCATTTATGGGACATACTAGTAAATAGAGAGCTAGTCACTGAGTTATTAATTACCTCATTATTTCTTAATTATCACCATTGCATACTTCATTTTTATGGGGAATTATATCGTAAAAGAAGGTATTTTATGCTGCCCACCACAGTTAAGTATGAATGACAGCGATAGCTAATGTAGGATTGAGTTGGTTAAAGAAAATCAATCAGAAATCCTCTCTATAGATTACTATCCAGTTTCTTCTGCCTTTTCCAGCTAACACTTCTCATCCTTGACTTTGAAACCCAACAGTTTAAACTCGGTTCTTGTTTCAGTGGACTAATCCCCTTTCATAAATCATGTTCAAGTGCTGAAATAATTTGCACATCGTTTAAAGAGTATTTGCTTTGAAACATTCACCTCAAGCCCTTTTGTATATCCTTTCTCTCTAAAGATTTGTATTATTTGTTTTGTTCTCTGAGGTATAAAAGACCTGGGTAAACTTTATTCCTGTTGTTTCAAGATTAGTGAAATAAAATGCATATTTATTCAACTGGGACTGAAAGGAGCTTTAGTAAAGACGATCATACATACGACCCAGGGGAATGTTATAATACAAAATGTCTGTCTTAAAATCTCTTTAGGTTTGTTCAAAACACTGTGGAAGGACTTAAGTTTAAAGAAGGAAAAGGAAAAGGTTACAAATCCATATTTCTTCTTTGTTCCAGAGAGAGACACCACGTATTTTTCTTAACAAAACAAACTCCTACATGTGCGCTCTAGATGGATTTGATATGGAGGCAAGTAGAGACTGGATATCATGATTGCTTTAAGTCCTTTCCTATTGAACATGGATACTGACACAGTCCTTAAGAAAACTGCATTTTGGAAAAATGTGCTTGTTTCAAAAAAAGCAATCACAAACAAATCATGAGATTTTAGGCCAATCATGAGATTAATGAAACCAAGCAGTTGGGCTTCTTTCCATGAACTAAAAGTGAGGTAGACTCCTGCAATGAGGAATCTCTGCTCTGACTGTGCCTCTTCCAAGCCTAACTACTCAACATGTCTTGCACTACTTTGGTTCAGTCTCTTAGTTCCATAACAAGTAGATCTTTGTTTACATTAAGTAGCAAAATTAAGGTTTAATTAAGATTGTACAAAATGCCACAATTTTTATGGTTTGAAGCAGCACACAATGCAGACAGCTACCTCTGCTCGACCTTCCATCACCATGTGTCAGTTGATCTCCAGTTTTTGCGAGTCCATACTTTGCCTCCACAGGGGAGGAGTAGAGGCTGACAACAGATAACACCAGATAACAGATGGAGGCGTTCTCACTGCAACAGGGAATATTTTAGACTGCAGTCTTTCGAGAGAGGTCAGAACTAGAGCAAGTGAGCAGGACTTGCTGAACTTTATTATTCAGGAAGAGCCAGTCCAGTTTTAGATAACTCATGTGAGCATAATTTTGAACCTTTCATGGTATTTATTGAAATAAGTATCCCTATTGGAAGGTTGTGGCCAGAAAAAATGATTCTTGCATTATACTGTTTCCTGAGGTTTCACTATTATTTCTAACTAATCTAGATGCAATCCTCATGGTATTTTGGGAGGAATGTGACAGAAATAAGGAGGTTTTTAGGTTATAAAAGTCTAAATTAAGCTCCGTTAGCGAGACTGTATGTCAGGCTCTAGACAGGAATACCTACTTTCTAGACTCACCTTTTTCCCTGTGGTAAAATCACTTCTATATTTGGACCTTCTAGCCAGGAGGATCTATTTAATTTAAATTGTGACAACCAATCCCAAATATTTAAACACCAAATTAATGGTACTCTCTCATGGAAAGGGCATAAAAATGGAATTAAAAAGGAATGTGTTTTTTAAGATCTCATCTTAGCTCCGCCAGCTGCCTGCTGATGAGCCCGATAAACAGATCCTGCCTCTGAAAGCCAAAGGGTGAAACATCACTGAAGGGTTAACTGCTGTATTGTTTCTCAATTAAGTAAAAGGTTCCAGCTAGCTGGCTTTAAATATTGATGCTGAAGAGAGAGCTATGACACATGAGCAGCTCCCCTCACCACCGAGGATATTTGGCTCCATTTAATTAATTCCATTGGCCATTGTCTTAAGTGCGCCTAGGATTCACCCAAGAGGAATTCACTTGTGTTACTGTTATTGAAAAGTGTAACACAGCATTATCTGCCTCAGACAGACTTTTTGTAGCATTGAATCAATTCCCCAGTTCTTGAAAACAACTACCTCATTTGATTCCTTTCATAATTTATGAAATTCGGTAGTAATGCTTTTACCCCTCAGCTTAGGCTGAAAAATTGTTCCAAAACTTCAGTTTTCAAGCTGAAAGCACTCTAATTTTCAGCCTAAGTGGACTTGTGGTACAACTGTGTTCTTGTGGCAGCATTTAGCCTGCTCTTTATTTTCAGCAGTTCTTTTCTGCCTCAGGTGTACCACCCCCTGCTTGGGTTGGTAACTAGGCCAGCCAAGACTGTGTAGTCTTTCCTATGATAGGGTGCTGCTTTTCTTTTTTTCTGATCATCTCAAATAGCTCTTTTCTGAATCTCTTTCCCTTTCAGTCAGTGCTTCTCGCACTGATATTCAAGGTTAGGTCTTCCCATGGACTTGGAAAGCAGAATTCAGTCTCCCATATGGAAATGGCTCACCTGATCCAGTCCAGGGATTGTATTTATCTCTTTCATTGGCACTTTTTTAGACATAAAAAGTAAACAACCAGGACACAAAGATTCTTCTGTCCTTTAATCTCTTGCATCCAGTGCATTCATTGTGAAAACCAAAGAGCAAACCTGCCTTAAGCCTTTTCATAGCACATAAAATATGTTCCTACATGGGATAACAGTTTTTGTAATTAATTTTTAAGGTGTTCAATTTAAAAAAAGAAGTAACATTCTTATAAAACTGAGCAACTCTTTTCAAACAGCACATTTAAAATAAATGAAATGAAAACACTTAAAAATACCCCAGTGCTAATACATTTGAAAAAAAGCCCTTTGGAGACGAAAAAGAATTATCAAGGAATTATCCTGAAATTCATGAAGACACTTTGTACAGAACACAGAAATTATTTTTAAAGCATACAGGTATGAAGTCCTACTAGAGAAAGCTTTCTAGTTAATATATTTTGCAATCACACAGTGATAGTACATTTTATAGTCACTTTTGCTGAAGAAGGTTATTCTTCAGTCCAAGGACCCAGAGCCCAAGGGAAGGTGGCCAGATGTGGGCAGGGCAGAACAGGAGGGCAGCCAGACGCACACTGGATCATTTCCATTTAGCAGGCTTTGGGGCACAAACTTATAAATCAGAGGAAGACTGCCTTTATCTTGATGGGTATCTGCAATGAAAGACTTCATTCAAGGTGCAGAAACTCATGGTTTGATCCACATCACTTCATGCTCACTCTTTCTAGGACAGACTGGCTGTGACCTATTCAGAAAAGGCCTTTTTTTTCTATTTTTCGCAGCAGTCAACTGGTTCCTGAGCAGCACATAGGTTTTTGCTTGAGAAGTGATACTGGAAGAACCAGAAAGGTGACTTAATTCATTAAGCAGTGCAGGTGATGATCTCAGAAACGCTGTTTGACTGTCTCCTACCCAAGACATAGATACATTCACTAAAACCAAACTCTTTGTGTCATTTCTGTGGTTTCCTAGAAGTTCAGAAGTTACTGCAAAAATAGTCTTTGTATATATATTTGTGCGAAAACACATGTAATAATCTCTTTCCTTTCTAGGTAAAATTAAAGATGATTATTTTAGGGTGTTATAATGCTCCTACCTTTCTTTCTTCTTTTGAAAGTATTTCAGTTGATGTGTTTGAATGAAAATCAAAAGATAGCACTAAAAATTAATGAATAAATAATGAAAACACTGTAACACCTGGATTTTTATACAGTGTTATCTGAAGATCACTCAATTTGATAGATCAAGGGTAAAACTGATATTAAGGCACAATTACAAGCAATGGAATACTTGATTTATTGTTGTAACTTTCCTCTTAATGCAAATTACACAGTAATTTCTGAACTGAAATTTGAAATCTGGTTTAAAATATCTTTTGTTTTGGCATCTGGTGGTTTGAATTTGGGGTTCCATTATGAGAAAAGCAAATTTTTTCTGTTATTTTGCCAGGTAGCTTGAGGGATGGAGGCAGAAAAAAAGGTGAGGGAGAGGCTTAAGAAGAGAGGATTGAAACATGGTGACATGGAAAAAGAGAAAGAAAATGAATGGATGCTGAAACACCATAGTTTGCTGCATCATTTTTTATGAATTTGGTTTCTTTTGGGGTAGTGTAGCAGATATTGCCTGCTGAGTGAGAAACAGTGCCAGGCAAGGTAGAACAGTGGTCTCATGTTCTCTAATAGAGTTTTTTTTAAATTTGTTTGTATTTGGTGTATGTGAGAATGGAGAGGATCCATTAGAATTATACTTTCTGTCATCAATAACCCACAAGGAGAATGTTGTTTGACAGCAATTTTTTTATCTGGTGAGTTGTAACCCAGCAAATTAAGTTAGCAGAATTCACCTTTTCCAAACAATTTTTTTTATTTTGAATTCATTTGTAGCTGTCCCTGCTCAAGTTACAGGTCATTCATAGTAATAAAGCTTTCTAATTCTGTGACAGAATATTCATAATGTCTTTAAAATACTCAGCTGGATAATGGTCCCCAGGATCTGGACAGCAAGACTTCAAAAGGCAGAGTCCTCTGATCTCCAGTTTCCTTATTCTCTCTAAGCTTGGAAGGTTTCAGCTATCAAGTTTTATTGGTTGATAGTCTAATTGCATTTGTATTATCTTTCCCCTTAATATTATTTTCTTTTCTCTGTATTGGATTTCATCCAAATATTACTGTGACCATGAAGCAGTTTTCTGAAATGCTTTGCTTTTGCTTTGATGCTTAACTGCTTTACACGTGAGTGCTGCAATAAGGTGCAGGTTTCTGATAATAGTTTTTCTGTGAGGAAAAGTTTCCACAATCTCCTGTACTTTGCTTATATTTGATAGAGCCCTTCAGTTTGAGGCTTTTCATGGACAAGATAAGGTTTGGTTAAACATCTGAACTTTTGAATGTTTATCTGAACTAGATTCGACCCCTAAATTTGTCCATCATTAGTTATTTTGCTTTTCTTTTTCGAGACTAAATTATGCCATTAAATATGTTCTAAAGTAGGTTAAGCGCCTGTGCAGTTTGTCAGCTGGAACATTAATTTTAAAGCTAAAACAGTCTTCTATTGGCTCTTTTTAACATTTTGTCTGAATTTCGACCATGGCTGGTCATACAGAGATTTAGTGCACCCATGAAAACCCCACATGTAGCTGATTGAAGTGTCTCAGAGTTGTTGTGATGACTGGCCTGATTTTATTTCAGGAAAATACCCTGATAATTAGTAATTATTTGCCTGCTCAAGCAGCTTGTTCCAGTGCAGCTGTTCTGGAGACTACATAAAGTACTAAATGTCACCACATGCCCTGCAGTATCTCTGGAAGGGTCTCCCTCTGAGCCCCTGTACAAGCAGACTTGGAGTCCCAGCCACAAAATGCATGGCTAAATAGACCAGCAGCTCCTTTCTGGGCTTTCCTTTTCTGTAATTCCCCTGTCTCAGTCCAATAAGAGGATGACCCACAGCACATCTCACAAGGCACCTTCTCCACCCACAGCCTCTACAGGGTAGTCTCACAAAAAAAGCTGCGGCCTGCTTTTGGTCAGCTTTGTGGGTTTGTTTGTTTTATGCAGATCCTAAATAACCTTTAGGGGAGCCTTCCCAGTGTCCTCACATGGACATTACCTGAGCAAGGGAGCTGTAAATGCTCTAAAGTCTGAAAATCAGTTTTATTTTAGCAAATGGGAATAATTTCTATATTAAAATGTAGTTGATGGCATGAGGGTGACTGTCTAAGGTTCATATTTATGTGAACGTAGATGTTGGAGATTCTTAGCAGAATTTTCACTTGAGGTAAGAAGTAAAAAGAATTCTGAAATCTGACAACATGCTCCTTTCAAAAATGAGCTCATGGGTGATCTTTTGTTGTTATTCTTACTCTAATGACATAATTGAGGTAGGGATAATTTGATAAGGTATAGTTGACATATAAACAGAGTACAGCAAATGGATTTCAGATCTCTGGCTAGATATTTTTTGATTACTTTAAAGATAATGGGTGTGCCTTTCTCCTTTGTAAACTACCCACATCTACACTCACTGGAAAGTACTAAACTTGCTTTTTAAAAGAGAAAAATGTGCTGGAACTTGCGGTTTGAAATAGCAAATGTAGAGCTGAATGTCACTACTGTTTCTCATTGGAAGTAAACAGTTTTAGCATGTTGGTTTCATAACTTAGGCACTATGAATTAATTCTGTCCTTTATTGTATAAGAAACACTAGAAGTTCATTGTGGGTCAAAAAATATAGGATTATGAGTATAATTGGAGGCTGAGTGCAATGAGAATATAATTAAATGTTAAAATAATTTACTTTTAAAATTTAGAAGAACGAAACATAATTGTTAAAAGTTTCAAGAAAAAGGAAATTCATTGGTAGGATATTCTTTCTGGAAGGGTGCCAAAAGACTGGATCTGAATAAGAGGCTCAACATGGTATCCAGACACATGTCTAAATTTCAATATATGAAACCTTTGTATAATTCTTAACAAGGCTGATATAAATACAAGACTCCCTTGCTCTCTAGATAATTAATTTGCTTCCAAAACCATAAGGCAGAATTATATGTAGGTTTTTAAGGTAAAAATTCCACATGGCTGCTAGCACCCAGCCCTCCAGAAGGGCTTTGTTTTGTTGTAAATCTGTCCAGTGCTCCTGGTAGATAAAGGAACCACATCAGTTTCCTGTCCTTTTGCCTGAGCAATTTAGTATAAGTGATGACTATTCATAATATTTGCAAAAGGTTGAAAAGGTTTTTTTTCAGATTAACTCAGGAGGCAAGTTTAAAGACTTGAAAGATATTTGCATATGGTTCACAACAGAAGAAAGCAAACAGAACTCCATATTCTAAAAGCCCCTGAATGCATTATTTATTGTAAATTACTTGTTCAACTTGATCTGGAAATAGTCTACAGTATCTTGTTCTGTCTTCCTCAGCCTCCAATTGCATGGGATTTCTTTTTTTATTTTGTGAAGTCTTCTTAAATAATATTGTATACTCTATATGTCAACTTCAAAAGTCATTAGGTCAAATATTGCAGTTCTTTTGCTCAGTAATTGTCAGGTTTTATGAGTAGGATAAGACTGTATGGCTGTGAACACTGATTCACCCAGTTATGTAAGGGCAAGGACCACTCTTCAATTCCTATGTTGTAGACCATCCATTGAGTATTCTCCTGGGAATATTTTTGCAAAGAGGCTGTGTCAAGAGTCCTAATCCTTGACACGAGCTCAGGGAGACCAGTTTCCCCTTCCCAAGTACACTGTGCTCTCTCTTCCTAGAGTCTAAATAGTCTGACTTTGTGTGCTGTCACAGATTTCATCCAAGTCCCACATGTTTTACATTAGATGAACATAAACTGGTCATACTGTATGAATAAAATGAATTCATTGATTTCTGGCATTGTGGTTTTTATATTCAAGTTAGGTTTGTATAACAGTGTTTCTAATATTGTGACAATACCAAAAAAAAATTGTGGAAAGAAAGGCTTGGCAAGTCCTGGGTGATCCACTCCAGTCCCTCCTGTCACAAGGTACAGTGTTCTGTGTCCTCATACATAAATTTATTAAGCTGCATCTTAAATTCTTTTAGTTTTATTTGCCACCATGACTTCTTTAAAAGGGTGGTTTAGAACTTCGTACTATGGCCAGTTTATACTCATCTATTCTCGTGCCAACATTGTTCTTCAGTTAAAACAGCACTTCGCCCTCCCTGCTGTCCTCTTCTCCTCTCCTGCTCCTTTTCCCACCCCCCCAAGCAAATTCATAGAGAACAATCACAGCTCTTCCCAGCCATTTTCTGGCTGGCCAAACATGCCGAGCTCCCCATCTCCTTCCAAAATCTCAGCAGCCTCTTTCTCCTAGTGCTTCTCACTGCTGCTGCCTGCACCTCTTCTGCCAGGAAATTCCACCTCACATAGGAGTGTCCAAGGTTATATACCCATGAGAGAGAATTATTTTGTATCGATTAAAATTAAATATTTTGGACTTGTTGGTCAGATACTGGAACAGGCTGCCCAGGGCAGTGGTTGAGTCACCATCCCTGGAAACATTCAAAAGAGGTGAAGATGTGGCACTTGAGGACATGGGTTAGTGGTAGGCTTGGAATTGCTGAGGAATGGTTGAACTTGATGGTCTTAGAGGTCTTTTCCAACCTTAATGACTCTATGATTCTGTAACACCAATCCTTCTCTAACCATGCTTTGGGTAGTACCAGTTCTAATCTGGTTACTCCAATTTCCAGTCTCAAAGTCACCAAGTTTTTGCCTGATATCCCAAATTCTTGTCTCAGCTGATGATGCTTCCAGCCTTGAGTCAACATATAATTTTTTGAATGGTTCTACTTTTCCTGCTGAAGTCTTTAATAAAATTACAAAGACAAGTTCCAGGAATAATTCAGGACATCCACTGGTAACTTCCCTGAAGTACAGTAGTTCTTCTTTCAACAAAGCTCATTTTAATACCTTATTTAGTCACTTCACAGTTATTGTTTCAGTTCTCTACATCTTCTATAGTTTAACTAATCATTTCCTATTTGGCATCATATCAGATGCACAACTGAAATCCAGATAGATTTGTCCTATTGTATTTTCCTTTTCTAAAAAACCTTATTTATTTTATTAAAGAAAACTACCTGTTATGATTTTTGTTCATAAATCCAATACTCAGAAACATTACTTACATTTCTAAACATTTATGTTGCAAATAGCACTAAGAAAAACTGTGTGGGGAGTGACATTTTTATTTCACAGTGTAAATGTGTAGTGATGTTTAACACGCTATTAATTTATTTCCATTTATTATTAGAGAGGGACAATTTTTAAAAAAATTTTATATGCATAAGAGCATGATGCAAAATATGAATTATACAGTCATTTTATTGAATCTTTACTGCTAATGCACGCAAATTTCACAAAGTGTAATGACACTACTGAGCACTTAAGTTGTTAGGCTGTCATATTACAGAAAAATTATTTGTACTATATAATCACTGTTTTCTTTTTCCTATTGTTTATTTCTGAGCTTACTTCATAAACATCTGTAAATGTAGATATACTTGCTGTGGCAAATATCTATTATTGCACCATAAACCTGAATGACTTCAGGTCCTTTGGTGCCAAATCAAACAAAATCTGAGCTGCTCCTGGAAGGTGATATCCATTCTGATGCTGCCCATTTTGGATCTATGCTCTGCAGTTATAAAATCTGAAATTTTGAAGCTTAGAAGAATAATGATCAGAGGCAATGCCCGATTCCTGCCTTTTTTCCCCTCAGTCATTTTTCTAGTGCCTTTAAACTGGCTGTGTAATTGTCTCTCATTCTACTCTTTTGACAAAAAAAACCCCAAAAAAACTAGTAATTATAGTATGTATAATTTAGAGACACGCCCAAGGACTTCACTAAGGGATCAAATAGGAGGACTGGCAAAAGTCCTTTGCTCAATAAAGAAGGTGAGGTGAATTCTTTATCCTTAGTGAGCAGATTTTTTGGGTTCATCTCAGAGCATCACAAAGAAAAGGAAGGAAGAAGGACTTGGTTTTGTCACTCTCAAAACTCTGGTACTGGTTGAAAACCTGTCTATTTTTACAGGCAATGATGCATGCTGCTCCTTCCTTGAAGGACTAACAGTAATTTCACACCTGCTGCATGCCAAAAAAACTTGAAGAAATGTTGAATTCTGGATTTCAGTGGTATCCAATAAAACTTAAAGCCATAAGTCAATACATATTAAATTACACTGTCTTTCAGAATCTAGTCAGAATCATACACCTCTGCACATTAAGACATATTTCTTCACAAATATAAGATACTCAGCACTTAAACATTCCCATTACTTGAAATTAATTAATTAATTAATTCCAACTAATATTTTCGCACATATGTTATAGCACTGCTGTTAGACTGGCACTTTCTCTCTCCAAAGTCAGGAATTCACCCACTCCTGTCTCCCTCTTTTGCTGTCTCAGCTTTGTTTCAGTCCTTCAAGGTGTTGCTGAGGACTCTGGTTAGAGTCTGTAAAGCACTTTAGAAAATTGTTACTTTAAGACATCAGAGTTAAGCACATGGATCTGTTCACATGTATTTTAAGAAAGTTGCAGCTAGGATTTTGGTCCATGAATTCTGTATTTTGAATGATCAAGCCTGTCATTTTTAGTATTCCTTGGGAAATAATTTCCAAAACTCCATTTATGGGTGATATCAATATACTATAACTCATCTCTTTCTAAGAACTCCACAAAATTTTAAGTCTTTGAAGAGGACAAAAAAAATATGCATGGTCCAGACTTAATGGTTTTTTTTTTTTCAGGAGATCAAGGGTAATGAAAGAGAAGGTAGGAATGTAAAGATATTTGAATTTCTTAACTGTTTATCCATTCCCACTGCTGCTCTTCATTCTGCTCTTTCCATCCAAATGAATTACATACGATAATTTTAGGTGTTATAATAAACAGATAGGCATCTTAATAATGTATTTCAGTTAGGAAGAGGTACTTGAAAGAAATTGGTTTTGCAATACACATGATGTGAGACAATCAATAGTGCTTTAGTCTGACAAGCACTGTCAATATCCATTGTCACAGTTCAGAAAGTCATTAATGGATAGTTCTTCAAAAACCAATGCTTTCAACACGTTGGAAGTGTTCAGATACACTATACCTGGCAGGAATTAATCATAGGTAAACCCCTGAGATTGTGTACAAATGCAGAGTAAATTAAGAGTGAAATAAAAGTCATTGGAAAGAATTTGAGATCATGTTAAAGGGAGTTACAAAATCTTGCCAATAAAATATGGAGTTTAGGACATACTAAAAAATTTTACACTCTGAGTCACTCAGGCTTTGCTCAGAACATCACACCCAGGAAAAACGTTCTGCTAGAAATACATTGTCTAGCTGCATGATAAAATTCACAGGAAGTAATCTCATAAACACTTTTATCCTAGCCCTGAAGACGTCAAAGCCTTGCCCACCTCTGTGAGTGGTGGCCATGTCCAAACCCTGGAGAAAGGCTTTTGTAGCTTCATCATGCAATTTGTTGGCCACTACTTAATCCTGATTAAACTATAGTAAATTTATTCTCAGTGCATCATATTTAGGGCACTGAATGTTAAAAAGTGATTTTTCATCTGTACATCTTAAAACTTTCTTTGCTGGTACTATTTCTGTAGAAGTGTGTCACTAGGAGGTATTGCATTAATTCTTGTCTTCTGTGCTTCTGTTATTTATATGTTATTGTTAAGGCTAGATTTGAATACAGATTCAGAGGATTTATATAAGCCAAAAAAACAGGTCAGTTTTTGATCAGTGTTATTTTTCTTTTTTTCAGACCATTTAACCTATACTTATCACCCCTAATTCAGCCAGTGTTATTACAGCACTATCCCATGATAAGGGCCAAAGATGTGTTCTTTCTTTTAGTCCTAAAAACGTGTTTATAGTCTTTTATTTTTGTACCAAATTTGAATGACACTCCCCTATTTTGATTAGCTGTTTTGATTTCATGAATCTTGAAAATTGAGGAAAAGATCTTGCCATTATTTAATTTATTCTTATATAGCTTTCCAACCTGTGGCATAGATGGAGACTTAATAAAGTGTCAAAGTAATAAGAATACTTTTCTAGATCAAAGTGTTTATTTTATTACCAGCCAAACATGAAAGTCGGACAATATTCAGGTTACATTTTTGCTGATGAAATGTCCTTGCATGCACTTGTACTAGCAGAAGAAATGTATCATTATTTTTCATTTAATTCCATAAAAGTCTTATTTTTACTTCTGTATGGAACTGTCTTCCACATTTTTATGTTTGGCATTTGTCAGCTCTCTTTCATGGAGGATACTTCTGCCCAAATGCAGAACCTGAAATTTAAAAAGGAAGATGTTAAAAAAATATTTATTGTGCTTTTTGAGTTTTATAACTACTGTTTTTTTTTTCTTTTTTTAACATTTGGTGTTCTTTGTATTTCCAAATATAATATCAAAGTCATTTATTGTGGGGATATTGTGAGAAGAATTGTTTGGCAAGAGAAGGACTATTTCTAAGTGAGATCCCAACACTACTATTTCTGTCTAATCTTGGTTTTGGAACATGCTATCTAAACCCTTAAATTTCTGTGAGGCTTGGAGTTTTTTTTCTGGTGATTCACATGCATTTAATAGCATAAAACGAGAAATTCATCAACATTAGCGTTGTTGCTGTTTTGAACTGTGTGCTATACAGCAAAACGTGGTACATACAAAGATATCCATGACAATAATTATTCCTACCTCTAGATGTAGTTTTAACACCATAATTGCTGTTTCAGGTACAAAACTTCCAGCTGGGTTAACTTGTCTTTCTAAAGAGTGGGATGTTCACCCTGCTGTCCTACCCTTCACACAACAACCATGTGTACTTCATTTGGAACACCTTAACTAGTCTGGTGTAGACTCAGAGCTAAGTGTGTAGTTCCAGTGAACATAAAATGCTTCAGAGTCCCACAGAAAGGGAAAAGTGGCAGGAAAATGATCGATTTAAAATATATTTTCACCCCTGAATCATTTACATCACTTGGGGAAGCTTCAGAAGTCAGAATAAAGCCAACCTAGTTGTGAATTGTTATGGACAGAATGACACTGAGCAACAAGAGACCCCAAACTAAATACAATTCACTCCCCTGTTTCAATGTACCACTAAGATGCAGAATTAGAAACATCCATTTGTTGTTCTTTTTATAGCACAGCCAAGTGACTTGGAATTTTAGCTTGTCCCTGCCAAGGATTGCTCAATTTCGAACAAAAAGTCCTCCGCTATAATGTTAAAAAAGCACCAACCATCGATTGAATGTTAATCTTTATGTTCTATGATACATCACTCCAGGAATGTTACCATTAAAAAATGTGAATTCTAGTTTTCATGAGTGATGGATTATTGTACCAAGCCATGTATTTTCCAGTAAAGTGTCCTTTTATTTGTCCTGTGTGATTACTAGTTTGTGGAAGTATGTGTGGGGTCATTTTAGTGCTGTGGGAAAATGGAACACTCTTCTGTTAAAATCAGTAGTGAAATCAGAAGCAAACTATGCTCTGATCATTGTAGGCATGTGTTTAAATATTGCTTTCCTTAATTGGCTATATTCTATTTACTTAAAATGAACAATTTGGCAAGTTTTTCTCCCTTGACAACAGCAAAGCGTAAACCATTTTATAAGTTTGGCTGTTAAAATCAGATTTGTAATGTAAACCACAATATTCCAGGGTTGTTCCTGTTGCTTAACCAGTTATTTTAGCTTGCCATTGTTTTATAATTGTGCACCTTTAAGTGTTTTGGTTCTGTTTATAACTAATGCAAAACACCTTGATTAAAAAAAAAAAAAAGACCAATAATAATGATCAGACTTTTAATTTGCTCTCTCTCTTTGCTTGGATCCTCTGTTTGAAGATTGCTGCATTATAGGGGAGGTTCAGTTCGGGTGGGGAGAGAAGGGAGCACCTCTGTAACTGCAGCTAAATTATCCTGGGTTTTGTTTAGGAATTCTGTCAAAGGGACAAGGGACCAGGCTTCTGCCAATTCACCTTGTGAAGAATATTGTATTTTGGTGGATTGATTGATTGATTGATTGATTGATTAATTGGTTAATTGATTTCCAAGAGAAGATGGAAGGCTGCTGTTTCCTTAGAAAGCAGAAGTCACCCCTCTCTGAGCTGAAGGCCTTTGCCAAGGGAGGCTGCACCACCCTGGCTGCCCCATTAACCTGCCCAGCAATGTGAGCAGTGAGAGAGCTCAGGACACTGAACAAGAGTTATTCAAGGGTGGCAAGTCTCAGGTGATTTGTTAGAAATCATTAAAAACCGGCTTGTTCAGGAAAAACTCTAGAAAAGGTCTCCCCGTGGCATCTCTGCTGCTTCTGGAGCCTGCTGAGCTTCTCCTCCCTACTACCACTGCCTATTTTGATAGCCATCATGGTGCCCTGTAAGCACCTCAGCAGAGAAAAAGTTAAATGTATGCCTTTGAAACCTCCTCCAGGGGATTTTCTGCAGCTGGATTTTATGTCTTTTTGACACAGAGCGGGAATAAGTTGCGTTCAAATTGTTTCTCTGTTTGGTAAATGCTTACATATAACATAATCATTAGGACGGGAATACTTTTCTTTCCCTAAATTAATGCATCTTGCACACATTTCGAGGCACATGGCCATGGTTTCTATAACTGCATTAAATATATATATAACGCTTAATCCATCTTGGCAGGAGCATCCAGTCCTTCACTGGTGGTGTAACCATCCATCCTTTCTAATAGCAAGGAGCGCACAGCTAATAGTGCATAGCACACTCAGAGCCTGGAGTTGGAGCTGAAAAATCACCCATGTGAAACTTGTGGGATTCGTGAGCACTTCATGAGCAAACTGGTCGCCATCCAAATACTTATGGGCAATAAATAACAGAGCTCTGCGTACAACCGGCAGAGCGAACTCGTCGTGTTTATTCACAAAAGTATTAATCAGATGTTTGTAGTGTCCAACCAGCCGTGCTGCTGACCTACCGCACAACTGGGATCTTACCAGGGTGGTTATGGCCACTATTTTCTCAGGGTATTTGAGAAAAGTACTGTTAATTTAGAAATATTGTTTCACTAAAAATTTCCCTTTTGATTTCCTTCAGTTTTCAGGCTGAACTACAGTGCCTCTGACACAAATGACAGAAGCAGAGTTAAAAGCAGATTAAAGAAGTTCATCTCCCGAAGACCGTCCTTGAAAACACTGCAAGAAAAGGGACTTATTAAAGGTGTGTTTAGTCTTCCATACTTCTTCTTGATGCAAAAATTAAAAATTCACAAATGAATATTTTACCCTCAGCCCATTGGACAAGCACTTCTTAAATATGGTCTTGTTGCTGTATCTCATAACACACTGCTGAACTATAAAGAAAAAAAAAATTAATGTATGGGTCATCTACCTCTGTGATAGCTGACTGCTGCTCCAGTTTTTCTGCTTTGTTGTGCAAGTGGTAGAAGCCCCTCCATTTAAAACTATACACAATGCGAATCAAGATGCTGCACAACTCCATTTCTTTTCAAGAAAAGAATGGAGACATAGTTTCATGTTTTAGAACCCAAAATAGGACCCTCAGATGCTGTGCTGACTAATTTGTTGGAGTACTTTCTGCTGCCTTCTCTCATTACTTTTCTAACTCACCAACAAAATCCATTTTTAACAATTTGAAATACATGTCAGCAAATAAGTAATGCTTTGAATCTGTGGGGTTTTTTTCCTATTCCAATTTCTTGCTAAGTTGGTCAGCCATCACTTTCACATATTCTTAAAAAATTGTTTCTTTGATAAAATGTGTTTGTTAGTTTATCCAAGAAGTGTTTCCCTGAGAAGCTGGTAGTTAACTTGAAGGCAGTAGCATTCTGACCACTAGCATCCAAGTAAAGCTGTGTTTTTAAATATTGTCTGGAATAATGCTTGAAAAATTTACGCACTCCCAAATTATTATGTGTGAAACCCACAACTGCACATGCAAATTGACTAGAAAGGGGCGTTTTGCCAGCAGCCCCTGTCAATCTTTGGAATGTGAGTTTTCCAGTGGTGTGTCAAAAATGTAAGGGGTGTTGCTAGTCTGTATTAAACTTGTCTGTCCTGAGCCAAGAGATTGACCCCAGTCAGCATAAGCTAAAGCAGCCACAAGAGTTCAACACCAGCTGGGCCCGTGTCTGGAGAGAAGAAGTTTTGATGAATTAAGTTCTTATGTTTTAGATACGTGCAGAGATGCTCAGTGCAGTGTTGTTTAATGCAAGGAAGTCTTCTTTATGTGAAACCACAATGTGCCTCAGTTATGGGGTTCTGCTCCCAGCTGCTGCAGAAACTCTGAAAAAATGTCTTTTATGCATCAATATGTGTGTGTGAGGTGTGCATACTCATACACCAAACTTTCAGGATCTGTCCTCACACATTTATAGTAACTGATGTCAGTACTTCTGAGGGTTTTGTCTTTTTGAAGTACTTTGTGAGTTGAGGGTGGGATTTGAATGGGTCATGTTTGTTTGTTTCAGTTGTTACAGTAATACAGGAATAATTTATAGTCTTTTAATTTCTGAATTTAAGGGTTGGGGGGTTCTTAGTTTAGTAAAGTGTGGCTGATGAATCTCCTGCGGTGTTACATAGGGATCAGATGTGAGCCCTGCTAACAAATCCAGATTCATTAGCATAACTCAAATCCACCCTCTTATATACCTCTCTAGGAAAGACAGATGAATTTGGATTTGTCTAGAGTTGCATCAAACTCTTGATTCATAAACATAGCTTGGTTCTACCTGGGATACTCTTCCATGGAAAACAGAAATGCTTTGATTTGTGATGCAGTAACTCAGAATCTGTACCCAGCACAGTTTTATTACCAAACTAAAGTTGCCATGAAGAAAACATGCTAGTGATCTACCATGAAGTTTCATTAGGATTAGGTTTTGGCTATGCAAATAAGGCAGGATTCGTTAGCACGGCTTAATTCCAATCTACAGTAAGTCTATGTGAAATGCTCATTTGATAAGGTTCCTTCATTGTCTTCACCACAGTTTATCCTTTAATCTGTTAAAATGTTATGAAAATGCAGTTGCAGTGCTTATGCAGAGACCACTTTTAAATGTTAATTTTTAGTCTTGCATTAGAATATTTTTAAATTGCAAAATGCAACCACCCAGATTACCAAGGAAAAACTTGCCAAATTTTTGTATTATAAGATGCATCTATTTATTTTTCTAAAGGTGACTTAAATGGTTGCAGAAACCCCTCAGAACTATTTATTTGCTCGTTTCTTAAGGGAAAAAAATGTTAACCAATTTTTACAAGAAAAAATTCCTCCAGCTCTGAGAACATGCCTACGAACTTTTATCCCATAGGGAAATACTTCTGTCAGAATTGTAAATCCCTTAAAATAGGGGCTCGTAATAAAAGTGTGTATAAAGCCTTGCAGGACATCTTGGTACCAAATTCCTGACAAAGAGCTGTTCTGTGTGCTGGTGAAGAATTGATATAAATATCTGTGAAGCGTGTGGTGTTAATTACTCCAATGCAGCGGCACTGTAGGTGCTGTGAAAACCTTCACTTTTCATCAAGTGCTATTCATATTTGCCAGGGGCACTATAAAGCTCTCAAATCTATATTGATTTTTTACATTGTATGTCACATTGGAACCAAAACTCCCATAAATTTAACACGTAAATTATAGTCATGAGTAAATACATTTTAAGGTGGTAAGTTCACTTAAACACAGTACTGTGCTCTGTGAGTTGCTGATGCGTGCACACTTGGCCAGAAGACTCGACACATTTCTCCACATTAACCAAATTTGGGAATACAGGCTTCAAAATTAAATAGCAGTTTGATCTCCTGGGGTACTTTGTTCTGCCAACACTGTTATCAGGAAATCTAGAAATTATGTGATTGTCATTTAACTCTTACCCAAACTTTGCTTGTGTAGAGTGTAGCAGATATCCGTGTAGAAAATAAAGTAGGGAGTTAAGTGAAAATAATGAGGAGGATAGCACTCAGACTAGGGAATGTAGAAGACTGATGGGTAAATGTTAGTTACATGTTGATCTGAAAATGAAGATGCACCGACATTTTACATGAGAAAAAGTTATTTTTGTCATCATTGCCCCATTTTTTTTCTAGTCCTGTGCATAAGAGAAGCCAGAATGGGAACAGCACGTTGGCTCTGTTCATTGCAGTGGGCTGGTGACTGGGGCTCTTCATGCTCCAATGAGAGCTCTAATGAAGATCATCTGTCCTTATTCCATCTCACTCATGCGTACACAAAATATCCTTGGTCTAGAAGCTTTTTGAAGCATTTCTGAGATGATGTGCAATACAGAGACATTGTGGGATGTGTTTGTGTCTCCAAGCACACTTGTGTTCTTAGATATACACGTGCACACAACCTAGAAAAAGTAAATAAGAGGCATGTCCCACGTCTGCCGTTTCAGCAGTGTTATTTTGAGAATAACTGTTCAAATTTATACTCTAGGGCAGGGGTCCTTGGTTCCTTGGGATTGAAATATTCTCAGAATTTACAGAATCTGCACTAATATGCTAGAAAAATAATATATAAATCTTCTCTTTTAAAACGACTTTATAGTCTATAATTGAACTTTGACCTTTATGTTTGAGCTTTGTCATGATTTACTGCTACCCAGGATGAATTGCCAACCTTCAGCTTGATGTTGGCCTGCTAACATCCTGATTTCTGAGACTTTCTAGACCAACAAAGGAAAAGAAACTTCTCTGAAACTGTGATTTTAAAGCTATGGTGGTTGTGTTGGTAATACACTATCACAAAATACACTCTCAGTAAACAGTAAAAAAACATGAGCAACAACCTCCCATAAATGACACTGTGGGAAATGAGGAAAATGAAGCTATGCAGTTGGCAAGAAATTTATTTTTCTTTTTTTTTTAGGGTGGATCTTTCTTTCCCAAAAGCTAGACACTGAAGGAACTTCACTGAATGTATTTCATAAGCTAAGGCAAAAACCAAAACAGCATAAAATTTGGAATGGTTACAACTGTTTCAAGATGAAAATAAAAGCCACTCAATTGCTAGTGAAAGGAACTAGCTGTGATTTGGCTTGATAGCCTATAGAACAGGGCTCAGCATATGTTGGTGGTTGTGCAGATCGCAGCACAGAGATCACCAACCATTTCATTTCCAGGCAAGGGAAAATGTCTTTATTGTATATGTCTCACTGGACCTCGGAGTAGTTCAATGTAATGAGTGAAATGCTCATGAGAAGTCCAAAAGAGCGGATTAAGACCCACCTTTGGTGTGTTCTGTAAATCTTGCGGGTTATGAAGGAATTTTGCAAGCTTTCTGGTGCACTCAGAGCTCAGGGAAAGTTAGGAAATGTTTCCTTTGACTTGCAGGGACAATGGGTCACAAGGGTATTTCTTTCTTTGACACGGACATTTGGAAGCACTTTTCCTAAACCCTGTGGATGGCCAGACAGTGAACAAAGTTATTTATTCCTTTGACATGATGCTAAGAAATGATTCAGAGAATTTTAAAATACCTCATTTTGGGAGAAGTGTTTTGAGTAGTACAGCAGACACACTCTCTTTGAATTCAAACAAGCTCTTGTCCCCAGTAAAACACCAGAATTTCTTGAGAGACCTGTGTCTGTAGTACTATCTTCCCTTTTTCTGAGAATGTGAAACAAATCTGGCAGCTCATATGCCACTTAATAGTAACTGCTCACAAATGTAATTTTTTTTTTAATTGATGACCACCACAGATCAACAATGTATAGTAAATCTCCACGTTAAAAGGACTGGCAAGATTCCCAGCTTGCATAAATCAGGGGAGCTCCACTGACAACCTCACCAACTCCAGTCAGCTGAGGACTTGCCTCACTTATTGCAAAAGTTTCATGGCATTATTTGGAGCCCCAGTCTGGAACCAGCATGACTTTAATGTCTGACTTAATGCGTCTGACTACAGATAGAGCAGCCAGAAGTCACCTTTAAGAGTATGGCTCCAAATGCATCACTTCCCCCTGCAAAAGTTCACAGCTCTGGTGCCTACTGTCCTATCCCTCTGCTTGTACATTCATCTCTGATTTTGTCTTTTCATTCTCCTTCCCTCTTTTCCTTCCCAGCATTCAAACAGATACAAAGAAAACAACTTGGATGTTGATAAAAAGCTCTGTTAGTCCAGCAGTTCAAATCCAGATGTAGCAAAGTTAATTCTGTTCCTGAAAGGCACAGGATTACATAGATATAATTCACTTTTCTGAAAACTTAGGCATTGTACCATTATACCATCTCCTCTCATGCCAGAATTTAAGCTTCTTCCTGAGAAATGGGAGTATTGGCCATGACCTTCCCTGTTTTTTTAATAAAGAACACTGAAGTATGAGTTCCTTCTGAGTATGGCCACATCTCATCCATGTACACCCAAAACAGTTAAACAATGACATTTTCAGTGAGGATGTGGCTTTAGTGATTTTGTTTTAACTGTTTCTTTTCCAGAAGAACTGTCTCCCATAGTTGAGATTTCTGCAACTCAGGATTAGTGACTTTGCTGCAGCCTGCAAGAGCTACTCCAGGAAAAAAAAAAAAAAAAAAAAAAAAAAAAATTAGCTCTGTCAAGCTCAAGGAAAACTTGAAGCTCCCCAGAATGAGCAATTCATTGCAGCCATAATCATCCATAATCATCATTTTATATTATACAACTTGTGAATGTCCATTCCCTTCTCTTCTGGTGCCTGGTTTTATATCCCTGTGCAAAGCTGTCACACACCCCACCATCTCCAGCGGAATTTTTAACGTGCAGATAGCAGGGATGTGTAATGTAAACCATACCACCAAACATATTATGAATATATTGCTCTTCTTAAAAATGCTTGTTGGTTTTTCATACTACAGTATTGACTAACTGTCGGTGTTTGATGTATGGTTTACCAGCCTGATGTAGACTTATGGTTAGAGCTTAACTTGTTAGTTCTGCTTTTGCAGCCAATTCAGAATAACTACAGATGCCCCAAGATATTAAAATTGACTGCTCAAATGGACTCAGTGTGGGAGTTTCATTGGTTTTAAATTGATAACAGCTGAAAGAGTGAATGATTAAAGCTGTATATGGGCATAGTATGCAGCTCCTTTGTAAGAGCTCTTGTGAACAGAATCCACTGCATGGGAATTGCCTTTGTTCTAATAAAAGATATTTCTGAACAATTGTTAGTTTAAATTTTTAAATGATGAAACAAGAGCATTTCAGGAGCCTATAGAGGAAATAATTCCTGAGAAACTGGAATAACTCTGAGAAGATAAAGTGGATTTCTATTCAGAGGGGAGCATTTAAAGTTAAGTAGCATTCCATAAGGTGGTAATTGTGTCTATTTCCCAGGCATTTGAGTTAAATAAGCTGGATAGGAAACATAAACTGTCATAACAGGAGGTTAGGAGTGTTGTGTACATCTTTTTTTTTCAAGTCATAAAAAATTAAGTTTTGGAGGACCTTATCACAAATAAATCAAACAAAGGGGTTTTTGCTTCCCTTATCCCTTTGGGAGCAGTTATTTTATTTTTTTGAAAAAATGTTCTGGATAGCTTTCCCTTAAACTAGTTTTAAAAAAATATACATCTCTACACCTATGAAAGAATAAGAAAATAATATTTTAATATCATTTATGTAGTGACATACAAATCTAGCTTAAAAAAGTTAGCAATTCACCATTCCTTGTTTTTGAAATACTGCACAAACAAATCTTAGGTGAGTTTTCCACAAGTCTCACTGTTACTTCCACAAGTGTAAATATGGCAGTGTAACCACTGCCATTCCCATGTTTACGCACAGAAACAGATCCAGCAAGAAAATCAATTGATTAGAGAGAGTCACGGAATTTGTGGTACAGGAGTACTCAGGATTGAGAGTATTTGGATGGCTCTTGGTATCATGTACTTATAAACGCTCATTAATTTCTAGAAGAGGACAAAACCTCTCCAAAGCAGATGTATGCTGTTGTTTTACCAGTCTATTTTGATGTCCCAGAAGTATTAATGCTGTTTTGCTGCCCTTCCATCCAAGATACAAATCCTGAGTGCCTGTTTTCTAAAGAAGAGCTGATTTAAAGCTTAACTGTAGGGTACAGAAAGTGACTGTATGCATACAGTGAAAGGTACAAAAAATGAGGTTAGATATCTTGCTGAATATATAGAATCTGCACCAAGAAAGGAAGTAATGGACTAGGTGAGAATTGTAAAACTGTTTTCAGCCTGCTCAAAATTTCCTCCCAGGAATACCAAAAATTCTGTGTTCATATTGGAGATTGAAAGAATAACTGTGAAATAATCCAGAAAGTTGATTATAAAGTGGTTATAACACAGAAGAGAAAGTGCTGAACAGCCACACATTAACTTCATTTCAGTTCTTCATGTGTTGCCATCTAAACACAGTGCAGTTCTTTGCCTGTTTTGCTTCTGAAATTGTTTACAAGTGTCTTTGTCCACTAAATAAGATACATTTTTACTTCTTTTTTAACATAATTTACATTGGAAACCATTCTATATTATGCAAAGAATTTGACAGGTCTTTGCTAAAATTTTAAAAAACAATTAAGATGTCAAAAGAGGAAGTGCTAGTACATTTTAATCATAAATCTCTGTATGTATAATTACCACTGAAGGCAGCTATAAATGTTTTATGGAGAAAATGTAACCAGACTGTGCTTTGTCAGAAACATAACCCCAAAACATGTAACAGACTGTTCGCTAATGCTTAACGCCACACATGCACACAACCTTCCTCAGAGCACTTCTGTGAACCCAGTCCTCCATCCCTTCTGCAGCCGAAACTCCGACTCACTTCAATTCAGGCTTTGATGTACTCTCCCAGAATGTAGATCACACGTTTTGGGAGGTGCTGGAATAAACTTCCCTGATGCATCTCGAGAAGTCCAAAGCAACCCCTGCCCTGCACCTTGTTTCCGTCACTCTGTTCCTTACGCTGGGGTATTAGGAAAGAAAAGGCAATCGAGTCGCCCTTGAAATCTGAGCTGAGTATGAAATAGTGGTGATTAAAGAAAATGAAGCTCCCTGCAGAACAGAAAATAAAAAAAATGGGGCTTTTTCCCGTTAGTGAGGAAAAGTTGTGCTGCTTCTAGCAAGAAGTGCTCCAGCTGGTTATGGTGGAATATGGTGGCACTGACTGTGGACGAAACATCCAGTTCCATGGGACTTGCTGCTGGCTTTGCTGCGCAGAGTCCAGACTGGTTCTATCACCCTTCCACTAACTATATAATAATTTTCAAAGCCTCCACACCAATTTACAAACCATAGTGCTCTGTTGAAATGCTATATGGAGACTGTCTCTTCGGATAAATGATGACAGTACACTCCTATTGTTTCAGCATTTAACTGGCTCCTATTGAGTAGTTCCTCTCATCTGTTTGATTCATTCTGATTTTAGCTGACAACGTCCCCGTTACTGATTGCTCTTTTCATAATCTCTCAAACGCATAGAGTGGAAATGAGGTGGAGGAAGCTAATTAGTAATCTGAAGAGTTGAACCTGCTAATATAAACATGTTCCAAGATCAACAGTCAAAGTTGATCAAAACTTTGAAATAATAAAAACTAAAAGGTGGCATTATCTAGTTAAAAGATTACTCATGAAGGAAGTGAGACTTATCACTACTTAAACTTGGTTTAAGGTGAAACCTTCATCAAAAGACATCCTGTATCTTCTGTTTCTCTAAGCAGGCAATTGGATGGATAAAAAAAGAAGCTTTTGTGAAGTTGAGGTGAAATTGTACTAAGTGTTAATGATGCAAAGTAATGAACTCCTTGCATTCCTACAGTGCACCATGCAAGAGTGAAACTTCCAAATGTGTGGAAGAGACAGGTCACACAACCAGATGAGTTTCTAGGTTGGACCAAGAGCTGATATCATGTAGGAATTTGTATTCAACAACTTAGGGAGCTGTACCTGTGGAACTGCCTGTACTTTTTCTGTGGCAGGTCCAAGCAAACTCTGGAGATGTCCAAGCCTTAGAAAGGTCAAGTTAAGGTGCAAGTGGCAATTGAAACTTGAAGCCAGAGGGGAGCATCAAGCACTATAGCAGCAGATGTGGAGGGATTTGGTTCTGGGGCAGAAGCTAATGACCACTAGGACTCCAAAAGAATTTGGTTCCAACTTTGTCCATCCATCTTCAATATCTGAGTTTTAAATTAATAGACAAGCTGAGAAGAGAGAAAAATCCCACTAATAATATGCCTTAATGTATTTTCCTCTTCTTTTCCAAATGTAGATCAAATTTTTGGCTCCCATTTGCACTTGGTTTGTGAACATGAGAAATCTACAGTCCCCCAGTTTGTAAGACTGTGCATACAAGCTGTTGAAAGAAGAGGTGAGTACCTTATTATTTAATACTAATCAGAACTTTAACCTCATAACTCTGCTTGGATTTCCAGGGTAGGCAGAGTACAATCTATAATATAGTTATGAATGGAACTATATCACATTCTGTGTATCTTCATTTTCTTTATACGATAAGACATTAATAGAACCCATTCATGCTGATTTTTGCCTTTTTTTTTTTTTTTTTTTGACATGTTGGTTCAGTCTTTCTCTGGGTAAGCAAATGCTAAACATTGATAAAATGTCAGTAACTTTCATTCTAAAGTCCTTGCTGAATGTAAGGCCGATACTTTTTCCTAAGTCTTGAATTGTATTCAATCAAAATAAATGTTATGCTAGCGTGGGTATATTTTTTTTTAATGAGTGCAGGTGTCTAATTTTTACAGTTATTTTAAAAGCTATGATATTGCAAAAATATTTAAATGAGTATCCATCCTCATTAAAAGTTTTGATTAATAAGAAGAATTTTCATAGTATAAAAAGGAGGCACTTAACACCGTTGCCTGCTTTCCTTTCTGCAGAGTTTATCTTCTCTCACTGAAGGTCATTTTCTTTGGAAGGTGCATGCGGTAGATGCAGAATCTTAAAATGTATTGTATAAAAATGTGAGGCTTCATCACCATCTGTTACAAGTTTACAACTTGTTCCAGGGATCTGGGGAAACATATATCTTGCAAAAGATAGAAAATTTATTTTGAGAATAAGGCTGGGTGAACCCATTGTCGCTGCCATATACTGGAGTCTCTGAACAAGGGAGTCCATGAAGAATAAAAAGATACTTAGAACGTTATCCACAAAGGAAAAAGCTATTTTAATTCCACCATTGTTACCTGGTTTTATAGTGAAAGGTGCAATAAAACTACCCTGGAGTTTCAAACTCTGGGAAATTCATGCTTTAATTATACAGCAAAGAGAGCACTGGGATATTATTATTCCCAGAATGATTGGCAGGAAGTCAGAGACTGAAACAAACTGGAGATCGTTCAGTAGGGGGAGATAGTAGCATTGGGTTTTTGTGGAGGAAGGCTGGAGGCTGGATAAAAAAAGGGGAAAAATGTGTGAAGTGACTATTAATAGAGGAGGAATTGTGAGGTGAAATTCAGAACATGAAAAGGAAAGGCAGAGATTAGATTGCAAAAATGCCACTCCATGCAGAACATGTCTAACAAACTGCTCGGTTACGATCTCAGCACAAGTTCCCCCAAGAATGCGCTGGATATTTCATAGATGTTTTGGAGTATCTGACCACTCCTCCAAGCAGAAGTGAGGCCAGAGGTCTCTGCACTGCTGAACTGTAATAGAAAAATCTAAGGAACGTAATTAGATGTTTACTGTCTGTGTGATTATCAAAAAAATGTTTGCATTAGAAACTGGATGTATCACAATTCCTTCAAAGGAACTCATCCTTCTGAGTACTGCATCATAGTTCTTGTGTTTCCTTCAAACTTGCTGTGACTTAGAGAAGCTTACCCCTTTTGGTTAGCCTAACGTGTAAATAAAAGCTAATCATATGGCATGAGATAAAAATTTCACGTTACCACTATATTTATGAGTTTATATTTGATACGCAGTTTTTTTTCTATTATCGTATTCTTGGATTAAGATGCTTGCATTTACTCACATTCTATTTACTCAAAGAGTTGTTTTTACTAAGTTCTGGCATAAACTATCTCAGGACAGCAGTAATTTATGTGAAGCTAAGTCCAATGTTTATGCAAGCTTCTGATGACATTTTATGCCGGGGTTGGTATTAGGAAGCAGTATGTGGAGGTGCCAAGTCTCCCGGCATGGCTGAGACTCAACAGATCTGAAGCCCTCCTCTTAATGGCCAGATATGCCTCCAGCCAAGATACTCAACTGCAGAGTCATGGGAAATACTTATGTACCAATTATGGGAAAGGCACATTTAATGAAAACTGTATGTTTACTTTCATAGTCTTAGTAAGATGGCCTAGATACTCGGTACAGCTGGCATATTGGCTGTGGTAAAAAAGCTTTCTTCTCCTATTTAGAAAATATATCATCTACATACTGTAACTGTACCAAAAATGTTACTTGCGTGCTTCGCTTAAGATAAAGGATTATTAGGAAAAAAGACCTTAGGAGACCATCCCTAAAAGTTACTTACAAACCATTCTTACTCCACTGAACGGTTGTATTCTTAGCCATCAGCTCATGCTTTTAATTGTTATTCACCTACTGGTTTTCTACTTGTTTTTCTGACTTTTAAAGCATAATCACTGTGCACAGAAAAATAGTCTAGCAGTGATCTGAATAAACCATATTAATTAGTACATTTTCCTGTGTAGACGAGGTTACACACAATAGCAATATTCTCCCACAGATTAAAAATGTAGAGGTTGTCATTAACCATTGGCAAGATTTCCTATTTAGTTACACGATTTTAAAATGAATATCAAAAGGATGTTTATTCTGAATATATTCTTCTCTAACTAAGATCAAATTTTGGTCATTTGTCCCCTACTTTGCTCCTTCACCATTTCAGAACAGGGGTGCTTTCTAAGATCTGATCTAAAAAACCTCACACTATAATGCATATTTATCTATCCAACAAGGATTCACTTGTGAATATGATAAAAATGGAATGAATTGCATTTTTTTCAGCCTCTTTTTGTATTTTTAGTTATCGAAGTAGAACTGTGAAGCAGATCTTTCTCCATTTTCTCAGCCATCTTCCAGAGCTGGCAGTGGAGTTTAATAAGGAGAGGCAATAAAAATGTGCCCATTCTTGGAAACTTGCAAGGAAATTGTCACATTTAAATTTTTTTTTTTTTTAAGTAAACTCAGTTTTTTTCTTCATTTTTCCTGTACTTATGAATTGCTTATAATAATTACTGAATTATTCATTCATAATTTTTGATGAACTTCTAGCCCCAATTATTGAGCTATCCAGACCTGTACCACTAAAGTCAAAACTATCCTGGGAAAGCATGTTGTACCCTTGGTATCTCATGCAATATCCTAAACAGAAAAACCTCCCATGTCTGTGGTGTGACCTGGTGAGGATAAGAGAATAATTCTGTACCATGCAGCTATCAGATTGAAGAAATACAGGGACTACTCAAAGATCTCCAGAATTTCTTCATTCTCTATCTTGTCAGGGACTTAAAGGAAAAGTTTTTGATGGAACAGCACATTCTGTGGGTTTTTTCTGTTTCTTCTTTTACTTTGCCATCCACACCTACCTTGGATGGACCTCAGGCTTTTCTGGGGCTATCTGTCGACCTGCCCTTTTCAATCTGTACTCCTGTTTTCAATCTGTTTTTCAATCTGCTTCCTTCTTCCCCCTGGAAAGCATCTGACAGGTAGCACCAGCTCTGAGCTGAGCAGTGCAGCAAGGAGAGCCTGGGACAATCCTCTCAGTGCACTTTAACTCACACACTGAGCACTCCTGCCAAGGGTGGGGCCCATTGCAAGACTTTTTGGTGTTTCTAGGCCAGATATCATTTCCAGTCATTCCTGGAGTCGCCTATTTATTTTGTTATCCACAACCCTTTAAAAATCCTGGCTGTCTTTTTTTTTTTGCATTTTCTTTTTAAAAAAATATGTGAAAGGCATGAGTAGAACGCATTAAAAAAAAATAAAAATATCAGTCTATGTTGTACCTCAACAACATGCCATCCAGTACTTCTCATAGTAGTGTTTTATCGTGTGAAAACAGTCTGATACTAAACTCTTTTCCAGGGAAGATCATTTGTCTGTGTGTCTAATGACAAAGTAAATGAACCTGCCCAGGGTATCCAGTGTGGCTTGGGTTTTGTAAAGAAATACAGTCCTAATTCTCCAGGGAAATATAACTTAACTTTCATAGTTCTTTTGAAACATCCTTCATTTTCCCCCTCCATTCCCAAATCCAAGTTAGAGTTCTCAAATCAGCCTAAATGACTTGAAAAATGACACTGCAGGCAGCAAAGCTGATGATTACAGGTACCGTTTCCATTCTAAGCTGGATGTTGCAGATACTGTTTTCTGTTGCTTTTCTTGGAGCACAGGGTGCTCTGACAGGAATGATACACAAAATTACATATTTGGTTCAATGCCTAAAAGCCACCCTGGGATCCATAACCTTGCTTGAAGATTTAAGAAAGACCTTTAGTCCACTTCTGAGAAGGTTCTTAGCTTAGAAAACTTTATCTTTCAACTTTACTTCTTAGCAGCTGTTATGTTTTTTTGCTGTCGTTTGTTTGACAGGATCCAGTTATAGGTTCCGATGCCTGTTTAAAGAAACAGGGAGGTTGTTGGCTTTAAAATTCCCTTACTGCTTGTGTGTTCAACATTTTCCCAGGCTTTTCTACATAGTTTGCCAAGTAAAGGGACTGACCTTTTGTAGCAAACACTTTTTCATTTCTAAATGCTCACTTTGATTTTTGTCCCATTTTATGCTCATTCCAAACTGTTTACAACCCACTAAAAATGACTGTGAATTATATGTTTGTGTAATGGATTCCTTTTGTGGTCGGAGTGGAATGTTTACTTTGAACAATTAGTTATCTTTGGGCAGATTATAGTGACCTGAAAAAAGAATGGCTAAAATTATTATAGTACCTTAACTATTTCCTTTTGTTATCTTCTCTGTGTGTCCAATGTATTATTTACTGGGTTTCATTGCTCTGAAACCCAGGGAACAAATCATGTTAAATAAGAGCAGTGACAAAAACTCCCCTGAGTGTGGGGCTCTTGGCTTGGGGGGTGATTTGGGGTAGCACCAGTGAGACTTCAGAGGGGACAATTAGGCACTTAAAGGCTGGATGTGCAATTTAAGAGGGCATGGTTTTGAAAAAAAAATTAAGTTCTTGCTCTCCAAAATTCCGATTTCTCATAGGTTTCCAAAGTTTGACACCCCAAAGTGCCTAAAACTGATACTCATTGTGGCTTTAATTAACTTAATGTCCATAGCTGTGCTTGATTATGCACAAGATCATTGCAGACGTGCAGACACACAGTCTCATACTGCAGAATATTCAGGATTTAAGGAAGAAAATGCCTTTATGGGCAAAGAAAAAGTACCTTATGGGATGTAGTAAAGAAATATAGTCATCCCAATGGAGAGAAATGAAGATAAAAATGGCATTTTAAACTACCTCACCTCCCAAATGCCATGCTACCCTGTGACAGAAGGTTGTGTCCCTTTCATCAGTTTTATCTGTTAATCTAAAAGCTAAAGTGCAGCTAAAAGCACTTTAAAACCTATTTATAAAAAAAAAAAAAAAGGAAAAAGAAAGTGATATTTCATTACCTTCTAAATCATATATTGCTTAAAAGGTAGTCAGCATTCTGGTAGAATGTTTACATAGAGGAGAGTTCACTTATCTCAAGGAGTTAAGCAAAGAGGAAATGAGTTTTAAAAAATGTAAAGTATTGTGAATATATTTATGCAGCTAGGAAAAAATGAGTTTTTAAAACAGTCTAATGCTATCTCATTTTCTAATGGAAGAAAACACTGCAGAAGAATTTTAAAAGAAAAAAAAATCCCAAGCACCTCTTAAAGCTGAGGATTCCCATGCTGGAATCATTGTCTTTGGTATGGTGGAGTTAGTGGATTATAAGACAGTGAGGATGGCAGAAGACACAAAGCTTGTGCAGCCAAGGAATGGATCAATAACCACTGCATAAACCCCTAGAAATTTACAGAATTGTTTAGGTGGGAAAAGCCCTCTAAGATCATCATATCCAAGCATTACCCCAGCTCTGCCACCACTAAACCATGTCCCCAAGTGCCATATCTACACAGCTTTTAAATTCCTCCAGGGATGGTGACTCCACCACCTATCTCAACCTCTGTATGTATTATAATAGTCATTATCAGCTTTGTGTTCAACAACATGTTCCTCAGGATTTATTTAGCTTAAGCAAAATTTTAAGTTTATTTGGTACTCAAAAAAGTGCATCCCCATCCCTGAGGACCTGAGGGAGGCAGTAGGAAAGTACAGGGTAGTTCTGCCAGGGTATGCTCACCACCATCTTGGAGCTCCCAGTAAACGCACAGTGTTCCTGGGATACTTCCCAGCACGGTTAGACCAAACCCATCAGCCAGTGGCATGAAGGATTTGTTCTGGCAAGGCTTCCCTGAGAAGGGAAACCTCAGGAGACTGACCTATCCTGTGCCATTTTATATTTCTGTCTGAGTGCAGGATTATTCTCCAACAGCACTTGGCCCCTGAACAACCACAGAAATGTATTTTGTGTTTTTTCTCTCTCATATCTTTCTATCCTCAGAGCAAGAAATTTTTCATGAATAGCAGTTTGTTTCCTACAAGCTCATTCACTGATCTTCAGTTCTTGTTCTCTGGAAACGCATTTTCCAAGGTCTTGTTTGATTCTCCCAGGCCTACACATGCTTCCTTGCTTACTCTGATATAATTTTACATTCTGTTTCCAGTGGCTTTAGAATTCAGTACCCTGAAAGTTACAGAGATCATGTTGCTCCACCAAATGATCTGAGCTCCCAGTTCTGCTAATTTTGTACTGTTCATTCTTTCCCACTTTGGGATAATCTATTATGCTTGGATCCAGGCACGCACTAAAAGCTAATACTTCCATGAAGAATGCACAATTTGTACTGTTTAGCTTGTGATGAGATTCCTGAAGTCTTTTATGATTCTATCTTGCTCCAAGGAGGCTTCTGCTCCCAACTTTTATATGCACTGAGTGCAAAAGGAAAGAGAAAAAAAAAAGGGGGAAACAAAACAAACTGATAGGAAAAAAAATTGCACGCACACAAAAATATCCAGCAGTTCAGCAGATAAAGCCTTTTTCCAGGGAATTCTAGTGTGCTGAAGAAATCTGTTTCTGAGGGCATTGAACTGTGTTTACTTTAAAGTGTCCAACGTGCATAAACTCAAATGTTCAGATGAATGCAATATAAAACAACAAAGTTCTGAGAAAAGCCCTTGCAAGTTTGTGATTTAAAATGTTTGGTGCATTTATTTTTTGGTTTTTTTTTTTTTTTTTTTTTTTTAATTTTACTTTTTTTTATAAACTCTTCCTTTGAGTAGAAATTAAGAGCGGTTGAATTTAGTGCAAACATATTGGCAAGCTTTCCTCAACCATTTCTGTCTTCAGGCTCAGGCAATCCCACTATAGCCACCTTTCTTAGAGTAAGAGCCAGTTAATAGTGTTGTGCAAGGTCCAATTCGGAGTTGGCTCTGGAGGGTATTCACTCTGGGGCCTCTGTGTCTGCTAGAAAGCCACATTCTGAGTTAGAAAAAAATATCAAGAAGTGTCAACAGGAAACATCACGGAAGGGCATACAAGACAAATTAGAGAAAAGGAGACAACAGACCAAAAAAAAAAACCAAAAAACCTACGAAAAAAGGAATAAAAGCCTTGGAATGACAAGGCACAAAAGAGAATAAATATATAATTATTTAAGAATTTGAAAGAAGAGACTCTAAGTTGGTTAGAAGAGGAAAAAGCCATAAAACAGGCAGGCATTTGAACCAGTTGTTGTCTTTGTCATAGTTACCTGATACCTGGTTCATTGATTAATCTGTTCCAGAGACATGTATCCATTTCTATGAAAAAAAAGGGGGGATTTGTATTTTAAGCCATGCCAGTAACAACAAGCAGACACTCAGTGTGCACCAGAGTAACATTTACAATGCCTGGGCCAAATTCATGCCTTGTGTAATTTTATTGCTTTTACTGGAATTACACCAGAGATGAGTTTGGCCTTTTGCCTTTTTCTAGCATTGTATAATATATCTATTTGTGAACATGTAGAAGGAAACAGGGCATTTTGTCTTCCGAATTTTCCATAAAACCCTGTTCAATAGGCATAATAAATAAAACAAACCACTTAACCTACGAAATAAAAAAGAATCAAACAACGTTTTCTAGATATTAAAATAATGTTAATACACTTTGTAAATCAAGGAGTTGACACTTGTACGCGCTGAAACAAAAAGTCCAGAGAAATTTAAAGGCAGCTGACTCTGTGTGTGTTACTTGCTCCGTGCCAAAGAAAGAATGAAGGTCCTGACTCACCCCCTGGTCAAAGGCAGATTCAGGAAAGCTCACACATGAGGGTATTCACCTCCTAGCCATGAAAAAGGTAAAAAGAGAGACACAAAACTCCTCTCTTTTCCCCCTGAATAAGCTGAGGCTGTGAGGCACCATGCCCTGCTACAGTACACATGCCATCACCGACAAGGAGCTGGCAGGATTTCCACTGCAAACCCCATTTAGTCAGACTTTACAGTTCAGCCATTAATAGAACACTTTGGGCTAACACTCGACAAAATGAATCTTGGCCTAGAAGAGATGTTCACTCACACACACACACAAAAATAGAAGTTAAGTCCATTAAGTTCCTTTAAAAGGAAAAGAGGTGTAGTTTCAGATCCTTTCTATGTCTCTCTGCTTAAATAGGAAGTTATATTTTTTAAAATATTATGAAGGCATGATTCCACAATGCAAACTAATCACTTTTCCTATGGGGAAAAAAAAAAACAAACCTACTACAACGACACTGTAATTTTTTCAAAAAAGTTTTGCAGCAGTAAAAGAAAACACACTATAAAAGAAGTTTTACTCTCTGTATGCAACACTATGGGGTCAGTTTAAAAAAAAACCCGTCTCCTTTTTTTTTTCTCCCTGCAATTCAAGAGAGCAAATAACTGCAGTTGTATTTTATTACTTCAATTATTTGCAGCTTGTGTTTCATCAATGTTTTAACCATATAATACCACAGTCTAATGGGATTGATACCTAAGTGAGAGAAATTGTACCAACAGAGAGCTCCAGGAGGAAGGCAGAGGGCAAAAGAAGAGGGCAGCTTCAAAAGGAGGCTTTATATGAAGGCTTTCAGTTCTTTAAGAGAAGATTTTTTTTTAGCTTGTTTTGCTCCCCTGAAATTATGAAACCAATATTGTTAGCAATCTAGTAAAAGAAATTGTCCCTAAATTGGCTACTGCATGAAAGACCCCCAGGGAACTAACAAGTCTTCCAAAGATCTCCAGTTGTATGTTGGCTCAGCAGATTGTTTCATTACAATCAGGATCCACACGGATCATGGATGCAGTTGTAAAGCAAACCAACTTCTTTTGTTTTCACTCAGTTTGGGAGGAATGGCATAGATGTAGATGAGAGCAAAATGAGAGCATTTTGTTTCATAACCCAGCAGATCCCATACCTCTTGGATCCTCCAGCTCTCTCCTTGTGGTTCCTTCATGCACCTTTTCTGGTGTCAGAGATGATGCCTTTCAAATAATTGAAATTTTTGGGAGACAGATATTGCAATCAGAAACTGCTTTCTCATGCTTATTCTGCTTTGAAATTGATATAGGTTATTTCTTCCTATAATTCCTGCTTTATTAATACAAACCTCTGTCCACCAAGACAGATGGAGACTTTTCTTGAAGGACCTGAATAGATCTAGTCTGTGGTCAACAGTTGTACCTTACAGTTAAGGAAATGGGTCAGAGTTTCGTTGTTTCAGGGCCTTAAGTTTTATCTATTTGAAAAAAATGTAGATACTCAGATTTTCATTCAAGACTTAAAAGAAAAGACAGGAAATTGTTTAACTGCCAAGATTATGGGCCATATACAGGTGATACTGTGGCTCTTAAAATCACCATGGATGCCTCCAAACCAAGGGTAAGGCGATATCTCTGAAATGTCTTCACTCAGAAGATAAGAAAGTCTCCAAAAGGCAGAAAGAGGTTGTTCCATGCCTCTTTTCTTCACCTCCCCAGGAAAAATTCCCCCCAATATTTCAAACCATCTGCTTTGATTTGTCAGTCCTGAGCTGACATAGTGTTATAGTGACATAACACGCTGAAGTAGCTGCCACCAAATGGCTTCCCCATGCCAGCAGTAACCACACAATGGTGTTGGAGGTACCACAGCTTTTTGTTTACTTAGAAAGGAAATAATTTTGATGAGTGTATGGTATCAGTTAGCAAGTGTTGAGTTCCTCATGGTGATACTGCTCATGTTGACTTAAATGGAAAATGGATCAGCTCAGAAAGCTTTAATAAGAAAAGTTCCTCCGTGTACTTGTAGTGATGCCCTGTGGAGCTACGAGAACTAAAAATCTGTCAGCATACTTGGTAGAAACTTTGTTTCATGGTTCTCTAACTCATATGATTGAGATTAAAGTGAACAAAATCTTGGCACATAGCTTGGCAGGCGAGAAGCATTCCTGTGTTTGTGTGTGTGAGACAGAGGGACAAAGACAGGGGGAAATTTAGCAGCCACTCATTCGGTGTTAAATTATCAGGTGCTACATATTTTTAATAAACCTTTGTAGAAAGATAAGATACATCCTCTTCTACTGAAAACTGCTTTCACTTAGACTATAAACTTAACTTTGAATAAGCTGAGCATCTCCTCTACCACTGAAAACAAAACCATTCAAATTCTCCAGCCCAAACAAACTGCAAGCCAGACTTGAATACAAACAAAGAGGTGGAAGGTGCTGGAAGGGTGCTATTTATGCAGGCAGGTTTTCCTACTTTGACACGAAACCAGAGGAGCTACACAACACTTTATTCACTGCCCTGATCTGTGACCTGCAGGACTGTCCTCCCAGCAGTGGCCACAAAGACACAATATTTTTTGATACTTTTCAAACTCTCGTGACGTGGATGCCTGGAAAGTATCTGAATTTGCACACCAGAAATTGTTCACAATGGTGTCTTTTATTATCCCTATTTCAGTTGCATTTTTGAGTTCTGATACATCACACCTTAAAAACACAAAGGCCACAGCTCACAGCAAGTGTTCCTGTTAGAAACCCTGCAACTGCCTCGGATGTCTGCATAGTAAATGTCATTAATAATTACTGGAATTTTCACCAAAGAAGGAAATTAGATATGAAAAACACTTTATGCCAACTTCGTCCTTCCAAGCCTTCAGAAATACCAGAGGGTCTATGTGAGCCCTAGTAAAAGGGATGAGATTGGATTTCTACCTTCCTTACATCATTCCATGCCACAGTCAGCATTAAGATACAATGATTCAAATCAGATTTCTTCCTGTAGCTTTAAATTTTAAAATAATTATCTTCCGTGAAAATATCAAATGGTACTCCTATTTATGCATTTACTTCACCCAAAATTCAGCTAACAGATATCCAGTGCATTTTATTGCCAGCAGCTTAGGTTTTCTCTTATCAGAAATCAGTATTTTTATGCACCAGTATTTTTATGTATTTCTTGCATGTCTCAGCTATGTTTTAGTTATATAATTGGTATTTCATTGAGGTTTTTTTTTTATTATTTGCATATTTCAAAGTAGAAAGAAATTTCTTCCTTTTCAGACTATACTTTAGAAACATTTTTCGAAGAGTCCCTGAGCAACTCATACACAAGTCTTGTGCTGTTTTAGTGTAGTCTGTCATGGAATTCCTGTCAAACCACAGCATGAAAACTATGGAGCTGCTTCTGCCAAAGTAATGAAGGATGCACCAGTCTCTTAAGTTTTGGTACTTACCACTCTTTGTAATCCAATGCAGGATTTTTACGGTTTCTGCAGACACCTTGACTATGTGTTTTGCTGAGTGTTGCTTTGTTGATCAGATTTTTCCCAAATTAAATGGAGGCCAAAAGAAAAAAGTTTTTAAGTTACTTGAACCTGTCTGGGGACAGAAAACACAGTGGAAATGGCAGGAAAAATAATCTATATATATAGCTGCAGAGTCCTGCAGCTAATATGCCAAATTAAAGTGGAAAAATATGTAAGCACAATAGGTTTGTGTCATATTAAAATTAATGCCTCTGTTGTTTCCCATAATACTGCTTAATGTCACTGTTTTGTAACACTAAATATGAATTTTGCAAAAACAAGAAAATTTTACTCACTTCTTAGACTAGAGATTTAGACTACAGAAGGTGTTAGGGCATTCAGTGGCATCCCATGTTTTTCACCATTATTGGGTCTTTAAATGTGAGCAACGTACACTGAGAAAGACCCTATTAAAGCAAAAGTTATCTCTGTATGCACATGCACACACACCTTTGTGTTATCACATTTATATGTTAGGCAGATATGCAATGCTAAGAATTCAGTGAGTTGGTGTTGGATAGCTGTGTGAATACTTATCTTCCAAGAGAGCCTCTGGGTTTTCCACACAGCTGTGGACTGTAACACCCAAAGGTGTCTGATAGTGTGCCTTAGACTAAAGAATCTGCTTTTTAAATGTTTACTCCTTCTTAAAGATAAAAAGCAAGCACAAAGATAGATGCCTACAATACAATGTGAATAACAAATGCCATTACCAACTGCACATTAGAGCCCCAGCTCAGATTTTAGAGCAGGGTTCTGCACATTCCTCTGTTAGAAACTCAGAACCTCTGCTGTCTGTCCCCAAACAGGTCTGATTTCTAACTGCAGGACACAGACCCAGCCTTCTGTGCTATGCAACAAAACAAGTGCTACCCCACTGAGATTTCTTTAGCCGCTGTTGAACTAAACTCTGCCTTGGCATCCCTCCCCAGCGATGCTCAGGAGCTGGAGGATGTGTCCATGGGCAGCTGAGTAGGACCTGATCCTGGAGATAACACAGATAACCTCGAGACATCTAAGGCTGGACAGAGCACAGTGTCAGGCTACCAAATAATGGATCTGTTATAAAGAGTGTTGGGCCTATCTGGACTCCTCAACTATCTCTACAACCAAAATATTATGGAAGAAACAGTTCTATGACTTTCAATTTGCTGCCTAAATATCCATAGTCCACCTTAAACTTCCTATCCCAGTCATTACCATAAAAAAAAAAAAAAAAAATCTCTTTGCCAAGCAAAGGTGCTGCAGTCTAGAAAATGCAAACTCCTTACCCACTTTGGCTGGAGGTTTTCTTTGCCCACATATACAGTTCTTCCACTTCCAACTGTTCAAAGTCCAACAAGAAGCAGCTCTAGTCAGGATGGGGAGGTGACACTACTGATGTCTAATTTAATCTCTCCCTATTGTGAAAGACGGGAAAAGATTTGTCCCTGCTGTGCACTAAATTCTCTTTAAAATCAGCATTGGGAACAAGGGATCTTTGGAGAATTGTAGCTGTCCCTTAGCTTTAACCACAGTTCCTACTGGTGGTGTCAGTGGACCTGATTGGAAGTTCTGTATACTCCTATAAGGCTATTGGACCCCCCCCAAAGTGCAGTTTCCTTTAGTGTTCTGATGTTGCTCAAAAAGCACAGGCATGATGTTGGTGATGATGGATCCCCAAATGAAGCACAGTTCAACCAAAGTGAGAGGATTTAGCAAAATGCATAAATTTCTTGTCTGCTACTGTTTGTAAGAGGCAGATCTTTACAGTGAGCCTAAGTCACAGCTGGCTTTTTCTGGAATGGTTTATGCTCTTGACCCTCCTCGGCTCTATAGCCAATAGGGAGTTGTCAGGCTACATGTGTTTTTAAACTTCTTTCAGCTAAATCAGAAATCCAAAAGCAAAACACAGCTCTCAGCAGTATCATGTGGAGTTGTGACACTCCCTGGAGGGCTGGGGTACATAAACCAATGAATGGATTACAATGAGGCATAAATGTAGTATTTTCATCCATGACAGATATAATCTCGAGCCTGTACTTTTCATGTTACTTAACTCTTTCAGAACATAATGTGTGACAGAAAATGTCTTATAATGCACATTGCAGTAAATATCAGTCAAGTATGCTTTATTGCTGAGCTCTACATGTTTCCAGAAGTTAACAGGCACAGCTGGGATATAAGAAACGGCAATGTTGTATATATTTCTTGAACATACAAAATACCTTGGCTCTCTTCTCCCCCACCCTCCACATTACATCCCCAGCTGTTCTGATCATGTCACACAGTGGATGAGTTTTCCCATAGTCAGCTTCTCCTAAAATGATAACCTTTTTTCAGGCTTTCATCCTCCCCAAAATAAACAGCATTATCCATATTGTCATCGCATTCAAATTAGACTATCAGAGTGTGGCACGGAATAATAGAAATGGAAGGTGGTAAACTGCCTGTTGGTAGCTGTACCTAGCAGAAAACAGTCAATGCAGGTAACATCCATTGATTTAATATAAAATCATAGAATGGTTTGCATTGGAAGGGACCTTAAACCTCATCTCATTCCACCCCTGCCACGGGCAGGGACACCTTCCACTATCCCAGGTTGCCCTGAGCCCTGTCCAACCTGGCCTTGAACACTTCCACAAACGGGGCATCCACAGCTTCTCTGGGCACCCTGTGCCAGGGCCTCACCACCCTTGATCACTCTTGGTTATCATGAAAAAAATTATACTTGATAAAGTAGCAGAAAACCAAAGAAATCTTATTTTGTTTCAGACAAATTAAGGATTGGTCAGAATGGACCTCCTAACCTGTACATGAGAAGCAGTAACTGCAGCAAATGAAAGGGAATAGGAGTGGTGAAGGAGGTGTTAACAGAGAAAACAAACACGTGAACAAAACAGAAATAAACATCCCCAAAAATTAAATACTGATGTGTTACAGAGAGAGAACAGCCACTTCCAAACATTTGGCAATTTCAGATATTATACTGTGTTGCATGAAGACAATGCTATTTCCTTTTAAACTGCCATTCCATTGAAACCAGCAAGCTGATGTGTGTACTTGAGGTCTGTATTTGGTAGACATTTTTTCCCCTTTAGCATAAACCTTGTTGATTTTAAAAGTGAACAAAGATGAATCAGGTGGTAAATGTATTCATGTAATCATTTTCATTAATAAGCTGTTATAAATAATAGAGGGAAGGTTTTAAGTGTATAATTCTCTTTCGCACAATTGAGATTTTTCCACATCTTCAGCAGTAAGTTAATTAGAATCACCTGCATTTTCTTGGGCGGACACCAAATGGATTGCAAACAAAAACAGATTAAAATAGCTGTAGCTCATGGCATACAGATGACAAGATTCACAAAGAGGACAATCAGGCAATGAAAACCTCCTCTTTTTCAAACATTTTTAAAGGAAATTCAGCTCTTGTGAGTCGCTGTAAAAAGACGTTTGTAAGTGTTTCGCTGAAAGACTAGAATGGCTTTGTTTCTGATCCCATGATGAGTGAAAGAAATGTTTAAGAAAGATCACTTTACAGAGAGATTCAGACTGAAATGTGATGACTGTGATTCAAGCCAAGCCAAAAATTACAGCTCAGAATTAAAGGGGATGGACGTGGCTTGGGAATCCATTTTCCCACATTCCTGAATCTCAATCATCCCAGCCAATGTTTAAAAGAAAATACAGTGGAAAGCAATGAGGTCACTTTGTTTAGCTGCAAGAAGAGGGACTAGCAGAATGGCAAAAGTATATATTGGAGGTAAGGGCAAAATTACAGTGAGCACACTGCGTGTTCGACGGCTTCATTCAAAACAAATAGTCTCAAAGCTTAGTTTAGTTTCTTGTTACAGGCAGCCTCCTGAGTAAGTCTTGTTGTTCCTGGGGCTTTTAAACCATAAACTTCTTGAATGTCAAAGCACAGCACAATAGAGGAGAAGACGGAGGCAGAGCAAGCTTGATTTGGGCATTAAGCAGCAGCCCCGCGTAGCAGTGAACTGTGTGCTCATTTAAATTACGCTTGCTTTGTACTCTTGCTGCCCTTATTTATTTGTGTATAAATATCTAAGTGGAAATTCTGCCATTGAGTGATATGAAACAGAATGAAGTATATCCTCCATCATATTCACTTGTTACTCATTCTCAGTATGTAATGCTCATATTCAGTGTTTTAATTGCTTCCATTAAACGGTTTCTATAGGGTCTTGAAAACAATAAGATCTTAGTCAAGCTTTTCTCCTTTCATTGCATCTTGGAGTTATTACTGCATGAAAAAATGAGATTCTCTTTTTATGTAGGAATGCCCCTCATCTTCTTGATATTATTGCAGTCAAACATAGAATTATTTCTTTTCAGCTAATTTCCTAAAGAGATTCACCAAACCTCATGTCAGACACCTCCAATAGAGCCATTTCACAGCCTGTTAAGGACTGGTACAATATTCCCTCTCCTTTCTTTCCCCCACTATCTCTGCCTTTACTAAATTCTAAATCAGTGTTGGATTTCTACTGATCATAGAATAAAGAAAATCTTGTTGATGCTACTTTGAATTCAGGCTTGTCTGTCACAAGTCCTACAGCTTGGCAGTGCTGGAAGGGAGTCTGGTACCTTCAAATCATGTGGATGTAAAGGACATTTCTCCATCTTCTCTTTAATAGGAAGAAACAAAGCATATATTTTATGTTTCATGTTATTCGCTTTGCTATCAAGTGCAATGCTGTACTACAGATCCTATTTGTAGCCCATGAAGAGCTTCAGTCTCATCCCTGCTTCTTTGATACTCCTTTATAATTCAAGAGATTACATTAGTCCTGTTTGTTGTAGACTGAGCTCAGAGATCATGTTCAGATATTTATTTAAACCTCAAGTCCTTTGTAGCCTAAATCCAGAGTGCTGGATGTACCTTTTGTTTCTCCATACCGAACCTGATTTTGCCAGACTGTGGCTGTTTAAGGTAGTAGTTCAGATCTTCTGTAACCTTACCTGTCCTTGTCACCATTTAGTATCTCCCTGACCTTTGTGTCATCTGCTTGTTTTGCCAAGGGAATTTTTTCTCTCATTGTCCCGTCTCTGATAGAGGTATTAGATGGCACTGGATGAGAGCTCTGCTCTGGAGAGCTGTGCCAGTTCTGACCTTGCTAACTGATATCTCCCATTAACTACCACATTTTGAGGTCTGTCACTGAGCCAGTTTTTAATCCATGTAATATATGCCCTGTTAATTCTATAGAATGCAAGTGCTTTGATCAAAATGTCATGTGGCACTAAGTCAAAGGCAGCACGGAAAGCCACACTATTTCAACACCATTGCCTTCACCAACCAGACCTGTCAAATATTCAGTTCCATCAAAAAATGCAACAAGTTTGCTAGACAAAGCCCTGATTTCCATGAAACCATGCTGGTTGGGATTAATGATATTTTGTTATGAATTATTTGTTCATAGTGTCCTGAATTAATTATTCAAGTAGACTGTCTGTGACTGAGGTCAGTCTAGCCTGTCTCCAAGAGCATCCCTTCTCTGCTTTTACAATATTAGAATAACCCTTCAGCCTTAGTCATTTCCAAATATTTCTCTGTATTTTATTTGCAGATGAGAGGCACAAGCATATCATGGCCACCAATGAAAATGGATGTTTTTTAAAGCAGTGGTTATCTTTTTGTCCTTCAGATTGACTTCCCATACCAACCAGACTTTGATCTCCTGTTTATCTGGTAGAAGTGCCTAACACGGCATTTTTATGGCACCCATTTCCATAGTAGCCAGGTACTCTCTCTGGATGGGGGATGGACCTGTTTCCAAATCAATTGATGACATGTTGCTGGGATGTTTTAAGCCTCAAAAATGTGATAATCTGCTCAGAGGAGAACAAGAAGGGGGTAGTTCTGGTGACCAAAACAGCAGCTTTGTCCCAGCAGAGCAGAGCCAACCCCAGTGCCAGCCCCCAGCACTGCTCCAGGAGGTTTGGGCATATACCTGCCACATCAAGAAGCAGGAGAGGGATGTCAGCAACACTTTCTGAGGTGTAGCTCATATTTGCTTCATGGTTTTCATCATTTTCACCTCTGATTTCCATGGCGTAAGACAAAAAGTGTTATTTTTGCTCACACATTCACCTGAAATTCTGGGTACATTTTGTCACCCTATGCAGATACAGTATTTTAATGTCAAATTTTAGTGTGTCAGGTTCATTCTTTGATACTCTTCATGATTTTCCTTCTACTGGAATACACATATTGATCCTTTTGTGAAATTTTATTTTTGTTGCACGTTGTTTTGGGTTTTTCTCATCATAGTATTGTGACTTGGAGGTATTTGCTGTATGCCCTCATTTCTGCTTCTTTAAATGATTTCTTGCCTCACTTTTGTGCCCTTAGTAAACTTTAGAAAAAAAATTGTTTATAAATCAGATATTTATGGTAAGATGCATATGAAAACACGAGGAAAGAATTATAGTTTTAGGGAGAACATACCCTGATAATGACCTCTTAAATATTTGTAAAGATAGCCCTGGGCATCTGAGCCCACAAAATAGTTTATAATACAACAGCTTGATTGCATAATGATACTTTAGTTTTAAAACGTATGATCTTTCTGTTTATGGGAAGGCATAATAGGCTCCTTTGAAATACAATAGTTTTGCCCTGAACATAACTGATTTTAAATGAAAGGACTAACTAAAGAATGCCTTTCTTCAAGTTTGTACTTCACTTTGTTGTTGAATCCAGCACGACGGCTTCTTTTACAAAACAGGCCTGGGGACCACACCTATTTCAGGATACATTAATTGTGAAAGTTCCATGGGTTTCCAGGCAGGAAGTTACCTAGTGCTCTTTAAAATGTTGTGTTTTAAACTCTAAGTCTTGTTAAAAACCAGAGAAATTTCTGCATATCACCACCCCTTTCTCCCCGCACATAGAGAATTTCTTTTTATATTCAGTTTGAAGATATTGTCAAATAGAGATTAAGATTAGACAGAATCCAGTGTGAATTGGCGAGAGGGATTCTTTTCTATGCAACAGAAAGAAATTAATGAGAACATTTAACTGCAGTTAATAAATCACACGGACTACTTCAACAAATATTGAAATCTAGTATTTTAAAAAATTTCTTTGAATAAATATATCACCTAAAATATAATTGTTTGTTTAATATTTCTCTGCAACACCTGGTTCCAGCTCAGCCTGGTACTAGATCTGACACTGGCCTGCGTTCATAGTTACTTCCAGTTTGGATAGTAGTGCAAGAAACATCTTAAATAACTGTTCTTCTAACATCTCTTGTGCAGTGCAGAGTGACTACAACTTTCATTATTGTTCATGAATCTCAGCCAAGCCTGAGTCCAGTTGCCTTTTAACTTTCTCATCAGGAGCACCTGTACAATTATTTTAAACTAAAGTAGTTAAGATTTACTATAATTTGGCAGCTGAACTTACGTATTCTTGAGTAAGACCTTTTGCTACATTTCTTTTACCATTACAAATTTCAGCGTGGAAATATTGAAGTCATTATCGTCCTTTTGGCTATAATTTCTAATTGTGGGTCCATCCTGTTCTCAGGTTCCTCATTAAAACAAACAGAAACAGAGTTGGAGACTGGAATATAAAGCAAATAAAATACTTGTTCTCCTTTAGGGCAAAATCCAGTGATTCCTCCCCGATAAACCCTACTACAAAACACAAGAAGGTCATCCTATAGTGAACTAAAGTTGACTTTATTACAGTGAATATTCTTTTCCTGAAAGTTTCTTTACCACTACACTTAAGTTCCAGAACCAGATAGGAAACTGGGCAAGGCTTTTGTTTCATCTTGTTCCCTAAGTATTTATAGCCTGCCGTGAAGAAACACTTACAGCAGTGCTGTGATGTTTTTATCCTTGATAGAGGTGCCCTTAAAAGAGAATTTGCTTTGAAAATTGTTCATAAAATCAGGATATTAGAACTATGAAGATATATTTTTTCTCTCTTTCCCTGCCTTTCTCCTTTGTGCCTAATTGGATTTCCAAAGTAAGTTGTTAACAATCCAGCTGAGATAATGTGGTCATGAAAAGGATGTCCAAATCCACCAATTTGCATTGGTTTGGTTTGGCTTAACTTTCAAAGATCTTGGAGCAGAAAGTTGATGGCACGTGAATACTATAATTGGCTTAATTTCTAGATATTTTTTTCTCTGCCATATTGTATAGTGCCCAAATGAAATGCTAATCAAAACTCATTTCTGGACCAAAATTAATTTATTAACAATAATAATGCACTTGTGTAGTCCAGATCATGTTGCAAAATGTAATATTCACCAATTTACAACACAGCTTGTTCATTTTCACTTGATCTGGGTGACTTATGCAGGTTCCAAATGGATGCTCTTAATGTGAGACTATTTCACCCAGAGTGACATGGATTGTTTTCACTTACATATAACCAATGAGGTTAAGAACTGAATTCAGTTAGAACCAAACAAAAGTTAACATTCTGTCTGGTGGCTTGCCTATTTGTTAGTTTGATTTATTTTTCCTTTTTAATTTCTGGTTTAGACTTCCATTTACATGATGCAATTCTTAATCCTCTACCACAAGAATCCTGCAATCCTATGCTGGGAATTACTCTTTCACTCTCCCCTTACTAAAACAGAATTAGACTCCTCAGATTTAGATTAGAATTGCATTACTTAAACATTTTAGTAATTTCCATTTGCTCATATGTTATATATCCAGCAGATGGATAATTTCCAAGTTTTCTTGATTACTAAATCCTTTTTGATTTCTCTTAAATAAACTTTTTCTTTATCCCTCTGTAACCAAAGGGGAGATCTTCCTGAAATAAATCATCACTCTCAATATTAAGTTGCAGGACACCCACAGGTGCAGGGTAGAAGATGGTCTAATAAAACACACAGAAGCACAGAATTATTATTAATAATCAGATAAAGAAAATATTATTATTTTTTAAAATAAGTTTTTTAATGGAAACCAAATAAGGATGTTCCTGGCAGCATAGACATAAAATGAGAATTGTATTGTGTAAAGAGACAAAACAAACATACAAACACACAAAAGATTTTATTTGGTGTCAGTCTGCATCAAAAGGAAAAGTAAATTTTTTCCAATATTTCTAGATCAGTGAGAAATGTCTCCAAGCACTTGAGTCCACTGGCCACGGCACACGTGTGCCAAGGCGTGGTGTGAGTGTCAATAAAGACTTGAACCTCAGTGTCTTCTTCTTTAAGTGTTATCACAACTGGGTTTCTGGGCTTTTCCATTTGTTTTCACTCTTACCTATACCTTTATATTTCCCTTTTCCCCCAACTCAGATTGTAAAAATATTCCCCCTAGATATATTGTCAGGAAGTGTTTTCTGAAAATTTTTGGGTTTGACAAATTAGTGTTTTCCAAGAGAAAGGCTTTCTCTGAAACTGCTTGCCAAAACCTAATTAAAACTTGTGTTCCAAGGGATAAGTAGCCTTTAAAAAAACCTGGTTTGTGTAGCTTCTCTTGGCTTCTTATGTACTTGCAAGTTTTAAATGTGAAATGACAATGTATGTTTTAGTGGGTTTGATTTTTAAGCATGCAGATTGGGTCAGTGCTGCACCACAGCGAATTCTCCTGGAAAAGGAGAGCAGTTCCCATGTGCTTTGAAATGCTACAGCTATGCAACCGGGGCTGGAAGTGCTATTTTAAACACTCATATCAGCAGAGCTTGCTGTAGGAGATAATATGTCACAAAAGGGAGTATGACATCTAGTTTCACCTAGAAGATAAACCTTGAGTAGATATGCAGGGAGAAACAAGACTGTCAGGTTGTCCTTGAAAAGAATGGCCTATATTAATGAAGAAATGTACTCCAGGGCATATGCTACTTGGGATATTTAATTTCATCCTCAAACCTGTTTGATCCGCTATGAAGAATATAGTAGAGAAATGGTGGTAGTGTGGAGTCTCACACACATCATGATTTCAGGGTGGGCACCTCAGTGCTTTATTTTCAGAAAGGTCACAGCCTCAGAAATTCATGTCTGAAAAACCCAGACCCCAGACAGAGAAGTTTCCCTGGCACTATTAATGCAAACATCCCACGTCCAAGCATGGCACCGTGCCTGTCCCAAACAGCCCTTCTCGATGAGCACCAGAGCCAATTACCCCTCGCTTTCCTCTCACACTCAAAGCCCCTTGCAGAACCATATTCTGCTGACAGAATTACAAGATAATTACAGCTAGGTGTTTTGTATTCACTTAAGGTAATCTCTCACTTTTATTTTCCATTGTTGCTTTCATCAGTGAGGAGGCACTTCAGTTGCTGTCAGGTGGATTGTTTTTCAGTCGCTCGCCGCGCTGCTCTTCTTCATACTTGCAAGGGTGCTTCTGCCTTCCTGACAGACACACAAAGAAAAATACTTCTATGATCTAAAATGAAATATGTGTTTCTTTTTCAGGTCTAGATGTTGATGGAATATACAGAGTTAGCGGCAATCTGGCAACAATACAGAAGTTACGATTTGTTGTCAATCAGGGTAAGTGATTCCTCCACCCTGGTAATGTTTTGTTTAGTACTTAACTGTCTCAGATGACAGTATTTCAGAATCTGCTATACATTAGTGGCATAGAATGATGAGCCCTGTTTTAGAAAAGAGAGGAAAGGGAAGGCAGAAAGATATTGCACAGAGGGAAATGTCAGCTAGGAGAGAGGAAAAAGAGCAGAGTAAGCAGAGGAAAATAGTAGTTAAACTTGAGATGAGAAACAAACAACAAACAAATCTAAAAATACGAGAGGAAATGGAGACGTGAAATAAGGTGGCAAAAAGCAAAGCATATGTAGAAACCAAGGAATCAAAGTGAGGGGGAAAGAAAAAGATTAAAAGAAAAAATAGCAGATTGTTTGGATGTTGAAAGTTAAACAAAACCAAAAGTAGAACAGGGATCCAAAGGAAACCAGCGAAAGAGAACAAGGTGCTGAAAAGAACTTAAAAGGAAGCACTAAAAGTGGAGTACCTGCTCTGCCAAAGTCAGTGGAAGATTTACCACTGATCTTGAAAACAAAAAAATTTGACCCCAGAAAATGAAAGAGGAAAGATGAATATTTTGGGGACCTCCTAATCAGAATTAGAACCATCCTGTATATATTTACTGAACATATTTCCACAGATTCTGTGTATAATGAACATATTTCCAAAAATACAATAGCATGCTTTTCACTGATGTGGCCTAAAGAAATCTAACATTGATCAATAGATCCTGTTACAGGTGTGGAAGCTGATATCGGGAACTGATAAGGATGAATGACAAGTACATTCATCTCCAAATATTTTAGTACTCTTACCAAAGACTAACTCTCCCCCCACTTAAAAGCTTAGCAAATATCATTCATGATAGCAAACCTCTTGATATTACTTAACAAGAAAATAAGATCAAGTTTCTCAGAAATTAAGGAAAATACCAAATCTTAAATTTCATTAAAGTCTTTCTACACTTTTGAATGAAACAAGTATAAATGTGAAGCTGCTGCAACATTTTGTCCTACTTTTTACGACCTTTTTATAAGTTACCTGCAGACTATTACCAGAACTGCTAAATATTGTGTATTCTGTGTGGAGGTGATAGCTGCTGCAGAACAACTTCCTCAATTAGCTTGGTACTATACATAAACTAAGACTTTTGACTCAAATATTCTCATGAAATTGAGAGATAGGAGAGATGTAAAAATATTCCCGCCTTCAAGCCTCCATTTACATCTCTAGGGAAAGTTTCAGGGGATCAGTAGGTGTTTGCCACCTCCTCAGCTGCTCCAGATCAGTCTTCTTCAGCTGAAACTGGAGGGTGAACTCTGGTTTATGAGGAATCAGTATTTATGCCAGCAAGACTGAATAAATCATCATTTACCAATCAACCTCACAGTTTTGATTCATTACTTAGGTTCTCTTAAATTTATAGTTGCTGGGTATTTGTGTGTCGATAATGAAGCCTGCCTTGGCTTTCAAATGACTGTAAGCTGTATTTTGTTTGGAGACACACAGGCAAAAATGGGATTTTCTATCCTTCTTCACTGCCCGGGCTCTTTGCTCAGGAAAAAACTGTGCCATAAAAATAATGGTCCTGTCTATCATGTCTTGTGGCATCCAAAGGTTAACATACTTGAGGTTAACATTACTGCTCAAGTTTTCACCTAAAACAGATGGGCTGATACTGTAAAGCTAGACAGAAGTCTAAGCTGGCTTTTTGCAGCAGAGAGGGACCAGACACCTCTTTCTTCTGGTTTATACTACTGTGAAAAATGAAAATATAACGGTGGAGTTAATAGTACATTAAAGCCACTCTGGCACCATCTACTTAAGACATGTGCAAAAAAATCTGCCTCCTGAGTGACCAAAGGAAATTCAAAGAAAACTAATGCCCCTGAAGAACTGTCATCATCTTATCAGTTATGATAATCACAGTTTCTTATGTTAGTCTTTATTGATACAATGAGTGCATTCATGCATCTCGATGGAGGGATTTTCGATGGGCAGTGATAATATCTATCCAAACTCCCTTTACACATCCTTTAAAATCCTGTCTATAAAAAATTTCTATCCAGGTCTGTACTTAGGTTTTCCTCAGGTAAATGCATGCAGAAATGCTAAAGTTCAACTCCTGTAAACCCTAATGACACTTAGCAGTCCCCAGGGGTGACCCCAACACCATGTGAGGGAAATGGGAGAGCTGAGCATTGCAGACCCCAAAGAATAATCCAGTAATTTTTAATCAATAACATTCAAGAAGGAACACAGACACAAAGGATAGCCAGCCACTGTCTGAATTTTTTAAATAACATCCCTTTTCTGTGCTAAGTAGGAACCTGCAGGCAGGAAAGAGCCCACTGAGTCAAGGTGTACCTGAAAAATTCTGTGGGGAGATGGGGGAAACAGGATTTATCTATTTATTGTGTGCTTGAGAGGGCATTCTCCACCCAGTGTGTCCCAGAGCCTCTGTTTCCTGTCAATTAGGTGCAGCAGCTCCAGATGGCTTCATGAAGGAAAAAGTTACTAGGAACACTACTGTGTGCTCCCAACCTGCTTCTTTCCCAGCCTCGGAGCTCTGCAGTGGGAAGATGGTTAATAACTCCCTCTCCACCCATTCTTATCCCTCAGTAGTTATTGTGACCTCCTCAGGTCAATCCCTGCACCTTCATTTTTCAGTAGTTAACAGTGGGAAATGAGTATTTATACATATGATTTTGCCATAGCGACTTTTTTTTTTTTTTAAATTTAGTTAAAGTTTAATTTAATTATAAATGCAAACAAATGTTCTGACAAAGCCTATTTGCATTGTAGAGATTGACTGCAATCAGTTCTTCTACTGGCCAAATACTCGTTGGGCTCTTTCTTCCTGCTTGCTTTGCCATTGTGTTACACCTACATTTAGAGGATATAAATAATATGTATCACATTGAAAATTAAAGATCATAGAAGGCACTCTAGGCTGGCTGCCATATCAAAGTATTTTTTATTAGAATAATCATTAATTAGAATATAGCAAAGCTTTATTTGGCTCCTTTTCCTATACTGTTAATGTCATCTGCAGCATTAAAAGTGAAATGAGAGAACTGGTGAATATGAAAGGAAAAGAAACTAACAGTTGACAGATTTATCATTAAAGAAGAAATAAGAACAGTAAAAATATAAAAAGACTCTTGAAATTCTAGATTTTTAGGGATGAAGAGGAGTTTGCAATTTAAGAAAACCAGCCTGTTATCTTTTTAAATTCTCTGAATGTATTTTGTGTTTCATTCTCATCTCTTGAGGTAGGCAGCTCCTGAAGAGGCTTTTGGCCTTGCCAACATGAGCAGCAGCAGAACAAACTACCTTATTTACTTTATCCCTCTCACAGAGTTTTCTTTTTCTATAAAAGTCTATTGATATCACACCTTTTTTGCTTCTGTGCAACAGGATTATCTTTTATCTATGATTTATTTTCCCATTAAGAGCTGAAAAGATCAGTTGATCATAAGAGGACTGGGCTATAACATCTCTCAGCACTTTCGGAACTCTAAGTCATCATTTTTCAAATCACTGAATCAAGGCAGTAGAAGCTGCTTGTACCAAACTGACATCAGGAAATTCGTACTTTTCTTAGTCTATAAGCACTGAAAAATTTGGGGTTAGAAACTAAGCTACCAGGAAGTCGATATTTTTGGCTTAGAACCTACAGTAAAGGCTTCTGTAATAGCTGGAGACATTAGACAGCACTATCTATTTCTCTTATGATTTCCATATAATTGGTTAAGTCTGAAAGTTGAAATGTTAAAAAAAAAGACAAAAACCCAAATAGAAACAGACAAGGTACTTGGAGGAGTTCTGCTCCTTTAAGCAAGGATTTTTAAGCAAGGTCTAGTAAGTCAAATCCTTTACATGTATTTAAAAGGATATTCTTTTAATTCACACCTGTAGGAAAAGGGATAAAATAACATTTATGGGACTGTTAAACCATGTAAAGTGTGCTGGCAGTCCCAGGGTATGAGGTGCTACTGAAAAGATCCCTTGTTCTGGCCAAAAGCCCCAGGGAGAGTCTGACATGAGCCCCAGGCAGGGCTGCTCAGAGTCATTAAGGCACCACTATATGAACCTGAGGACAGGGGAGAGGTGCTTTTCAATAAAAAAACACGGCAGCACTGAGGCAAAAAGTGCCTGAGAAGAAAAACAAGAAAAAGGGAAGACCTTTCATCCATCAGGGTGTTTGTGAGTAAGAGTGAATTATTTCTGCTTTGGTTGAGGCCATTATGCTGATTACAGAATCCCAGAATGGTTGGGTGGGAAGAGACCTTAGAGCTCATCTCTTTCCAACCCCTTGCCACAGGGAGGGACTCCTTTAGCTAGGCCAGGTTGCTCCAAGCCCTGTCCAACCTGTGTACAGGGTGTGGGACACACACTGATGTAATGGGGTGAGGACCTTCTTTGTGCTAAGCCAGGTTTCTTGTCCTGCTTCCACACACCTCTCCCATCAATCCTCAATTAGCTCCACGCTGAAGACCAGGGATACCTGGGTGAGGAACTGGAACCTGCCCTCTTTGTGTCTCCTGTGCTAATCTGCTCTGTAGCTGGAAAGGCATTTGCTTTCTATGGCTGTCAATCAAGCAATTATCATGAATTCTAAATTAACCTAAAAAAAATAAATAAATGGAGCCATAAAGAGTTCATAACACACTGCTGAAACACTAGGATTCTATCCCAATGCATGCATGTTCAGGGAAACTAACCATAGAAATACAGATTTCAATACTTATTGGTTCATTCAGCAAGTGTTGGCTCATGCATAATACAAGAGAGTTCCTAATTGTCTTTATATCCAAAGCTTTGTTTGCAAAATGCTGGGTGTTTGCTGTGCAGATGACCTTTGTGTCCTGTTATTTCATTTGCAATACCTTGTGTGTTAACTGCAAAGCACCACAGACTGTCCAAAGGTCAATGACTGCCTTTTTACAGCTCTGTTACTACACTTATGTGCCAAAGCAGGGGCAAGTATAGGAATTTTTACCAAGGCTAAGTATTATGTTATTGCAGAGGTGTGTTTCTTGTGGAACATGGGAAAGGACAGCCAAAGATATCCAAATACTACTAGTTTGAGGGGGGGGAAAAAGTTAATTTAATATTATCCTTCCATTACCTCGCAGTAACAAAAAACCCATTTGGGCAAAAAAAAAGGATTAAAAATATTTCTGTTGTTTCTTCTATGACAATATAGCAGGATATGATTCAGCTTAAGGAAAAAATTAAGAGCAAAGTTTGAACCAGAAATACGTGAACTGATTGCGAATATTTATTAACTAAATAATTTAATAATAAAGAAAATGCCTACTTGATTAATTGTTACAGAGTAAAAATTACAATAAAACTGTCTTGATCAGTGCTTTGCAGAAGCACCATTACTGTCTGTGCAGTTGTTTAACAAGGATTTAATTGGAAAGATAAGTGAATGCACATTTAAAAGTATTGTTAATTTGCTTTATAATCACCCCATCCTTCACAGTATTGACAGCACCAGGCACAAACCCCTTTCTCTTTTACAAGTATTATTTTCCATATGTGCACAATAAATTCTGAAGCAGTAATTGGAAATTTTATGGATTTCAACATACCTAGTGTTTTGAGTTTATAGGTACCATATCCCTTCTCTAAAGGTTGTTCAGTGGTGGCATTTTAGGTAAAATCACTGCTTTTTTATTACCCATAGGCTTTTGGGGGTTGTGGTGTGGTAGTTTGTTGGATTTTTGAGTTTGCTTTTCTTATTTTGTTTTGTTTTCTTTCCTAAGAAATATCTAATTCCAATTTACTTTTCCTTTCCATTTGAAATATCAACAAAATCTTCGCTTCAACATTATTTTTGATTTAATAAACAACAGCCGTCAAAAACAGTAATCTTCAATATGTTTATATTCCATCTGCACTTATATTTATTGTTCTAAAATGGCTCAGATTAATCTAATTGACAAGTAAGAGCCCAGACCATATGAGCAGCTAAGGATGACACCTTTAACCAGCAGGATTCTTCAACCTAAATGACACGTTCTTTATCAATGAACCGGGAGAGAAGAGGAACAAATATTGGGATTTTTTTAATTTTTTTTTTTTTTTTTTAAAACATTGCTGATTCTATGAGCTTGCTGGGACCATATGTCTGTGTGAGCTGGGCTATCAGGAAGTGGAGTGGTTTCCCGGCTGGCTCTGCCTCAGCGGGCACAGCCCGTGGAGCTGACACGAGACTGGAGCTGCCTTTGAAACAGAGCCTCCAGGTCAACACAAATGGGCTGGGTGGTTATGAAGGACGCATTTAGGAGGGGGAGAAGAGAGGGAGGAGGGAGCTGGGTGAAAAAAAAGAAAGAGAAGCATCTTCTTTTCACAGCTTTATTTCTTTAAAATGAGGGAAAAAAAAAAAAAAAACAAAACAACTGGGGGGCAACAAAAAACAGGAATGATAAAAGAGAAAATAAAAAGCCCCACCCAAACCAACACAGCAACAAAAATTCCCACCCCAAACCAACAAAACTTCCCATGCAAAAAGGCCCAGATCTTTCATTGACCCAATATACCCATTTCAAAGGCAGGCAGGGGCTCTGATCCTGCCCCTAACAAAGGATCTGTGGGCACAGGAGAGCAGGTCCCCTCTCAGCTGCCAACTCTCAGAGAGCACCTACAAACATGGAGGGCCAAGAAGATTGTCATGGGCTTTATTCTAAAATTGCAGCATGGATCACTGGATAAAAGGGGCGAAATAGAGAGGGATGGTTCTCTCTTGCAGCCACTTTCCTTTTTGTTTGTTGGCCCCTAATTCCTTGTGTGCATACCTAGATGAGATTCCCCTTTATATCTGGCCAAATCACACATTTTTAGATGTTTTAGGTCATTGATTGTATTTTTCAGGCATATAAGAGTATCCATAAAAACACATGAACGTGCCTTGGTCAGGATTTAACCTTAGAGCCACCCTCCAGCCTTGGTGATGTTCCCTGTGTGATCAAGCACAGCCCAGGCAGCAAAGTCTTCCTCACGTCTGCCAGCAGCTGTTCATGTGACCAGTCTCGCTGAGGAACCAGTGAGAGTGATCCAAAGTTCACGATGGAAATACCAGGCTCAAACTGGGTTACTCGCTAGCTGAGAACCAAAATGTCTTGAAAGCCTTGAGTCAAAAATAGTTTTTTTTCTTTCTTTTTCACACTTCCCAGGCAAGCACAGAAAATAAAATGGACTGAAGCAATTTTCAAAAATAATTATAAAACAGCTTGCTTCTGGGTTAAGACCTGCATATGCCAAGCTGTAGCCAAGAATTTCTTTTTTTTTTAATTTTTTTTTTCCAAGCTTTAAAACTCTGACAACAGAATACTTTAATTGAGCCCACAGTAGTTGGTGAATCAATTAATATGTGCATGTTACTCATGTGAGTTCTTCTTTTCCTCTGTGTCTGTTTTAAGCTACAGAAAATTTATTATTATTATTCAAAGGAAAGTATGTTTTCCATATCTTCCCCTTCTCTTTCAAGAGGGGAGGGGGGAAGATATGGTACTTCCAAAAGTGACTTGTAAATATAAGTCAGGTGACAAAATCGAATGGAAATACTAATTTTTGCAACGAATACTTCAAATTATTTTGTAAATAATGTACAATAATGTATAATAAAAATGGATAGAGATTGAACGTGAATGTATTTCCAATATAACTATTTTGTGTTCAGTGTGAAGAAAAAAAGCAGACAGAAAAATATTCAGAATTCTAAGTCTTAGTTGCCCAATCTGTAGCTCTGTAAAATTTCTCTTACGAGTGTCATTGTCATGTTTTTCTTTTCATGTGCTGAATAAGTCAGTGGAATGGGGCAGCAGAGGCAGCAGGCTGGGTTAGTGCGGTCAGCCACAAACATACCATGGATTTTATGGCATGTATTGTATGATGAGGCATTTCAAACATGCCTTTTATTCCTTTTCTACCCACAGCACTATTTGCGTTACAATAGCGGCTTGCTTAGTAACACTTCGAGAAGTTGAAGAGCTTCTTGATAACCCCTCAAGGAGTGTTATTTAGTTGCTGAGAAGGATGGGAGGTTTGCCTGCTGCACTGAGGGATTGTCCTTTTTTTGGGGGATGCTCATTGTTGTCATGGGTGACTCTTTGTTTGGGTTTGTTCTGATAGTAACGCTACGGGAAATGCCATTCCACAGAGCTCCAATAAAGCAAGAAAAGGAAATAAATCATTGAGTTGTTTGGTGAAAGTATTAACAGGACAGCTTTCTACCTGTGATTTTTAGGATGATGGGCTTTTTTCCTGAACGTGGGGGTTGCCAGTGTCATTTACAGATAAACTTTACTGAGTGTCAAAGGTATTTTGCATGGGATATTTGTGTTTTGAGGAGACAGATATCCTGGAGAACTAATCTGCACAGCTCCTACTTATAGTTGGTCATGCTCAACATCTTATAAGACTGTGGTGTGGCCTAATATTTGGGGTGGTTTCCTCCCCTGTGGTAAATATCTGTGGTTTGTGTGTAAAAGTAGCTGACAAATACAAGCTTGCAATGGGCCTGCAACAAAAAGGGTGATGTTGTATATGGCTGTACACTGCATAATATTCTGCAGGGTGCCATGGGATGAGAAGTTGCTGCACCAGGGAATTTGGCTTTATCGTGGTATTTGTGGTGCTCTCTGTGTTGAGAACTGGGGAAACCATAAATGCTGCTGTAGGGGCAGCTGTTGTGGGTAGCAAATGATTTTTTGGTTGGAGGAGACTTTGGTAATGCATTTAAGAGTTGAACTCCATCGGTTAAGAGTGGTGGGAGCCAAACTGGAAAACACTCAAATATAAAAAATCTGGGAGGGGAAAAAAAAAAAAAAAGAGAAGGAGACAATCTAAAGTATCACTTTGGTGATAATTGGAAACTTTCATGAGGAAACCTGTGTTCTTATATAGTCTCATTTGTGCTTACGTACTTCCTAGAAATACATCTGCTGAAAATACAGCACTGTTACTAAGAAATTTTCAAGTCACTCATAGAATCCCTTTTTATGGATTTAGAATTGAATATTCCTGCCTTTTTCCTCCTTTTTTCTTTCTTTTCTTTTTTTTTTTTTTTTCTTTTCTTTTTTTTTTTTTGGTGTTATTGTGTAAAAATTCAGTGGAATTTCTTGCATGAGCAAATTATCAGAGTCCTGGAAAGCATCTTCGCTTAATACATTCTTGGGGCATTTTGGTGTTGATTCAGTTACTTAATCACTGTTATTTAGTGCCACTTGAGAGGATGCTGAGTGTCAGAGTGACTCTCAGAAGGCTGTTGGGTCTCCAGAAGAGTTGTGCTCTTGGAGACCGAGTGCTAGAAGCTGGGTGAGGTGTCTTAAAGCATTTAAGAAGCATTAGATGCCTGTATTTAGGGAAATTATTAATTGTGCTTGACTACACCATTGGCTTTTTCCCTTTAAAGAAATAAAATCCCATCATATATAAGTGCATGAGAATATTGCATACATATTTGGTGGGAAAGCCTTTTCATATAAAGGAAATTTGAGAAACAGTGATATAGAAAAGTGCCACAAACTATTGTCCTGAACTAACACACACCATATATGCAAATAGAAAGAAAGCAACATTGTCTTCACCTTCTCTTCCAAGCCCTAATTTACACTTCAGATTTATTATTTTGGGGATTATTAAGCATATTAATTTAAACACTTGGAGAGGTAGTCACACTGTATTTTAATTTCAAAGTTATGCATGATACCAGAGTCTTAAAAGTGAGAATGTAGCACAGCTCTCACTTGGGTTTTCAGCTCTCATCCAAATGTTAACACCATTCAGCCTGTACCACGCCTGTTGTCAGTACAAGTAACAGGGATTGTTCAGATCTCTCGAGATCAAAGGTCCCATTTCCCAACTCTACTGTAACAATCCGAGCCTAATCAAAGCTCTTCACATGGACAAACACCTCGGGGTGAGTTGGGAGAGTGATGCCTTTTGAAATCATCCCATGAATACATGTCTCTAATTTCAACGCATTGTCTCTTCTTTGTGTAATTACTATTTCTACAACATAGCATGGTCAAATTTCGAAATAATCAGGATATGGACAGTTGAACATAGTGGACTAAATATTTTATACTATTTTTTGCCTTCTACTTCAGAGTCAGTGTCCAGTTGTGCTAGTTTATATTCCTTTTCTGTGTCCCTGTTGCACACTTTTTCCCCTACTACCAGCGGACATAACGTGGGAGACTTGGCTCATCCATGGCTTGCACCCTGGGCTGACACTGGGACACATATGGGCAGAAGATATTTTGGGGTGACAGTAGCCTGGAGTTAGGTTATGCCAAAATCCTGACATAAACCTCAGCAGAATCTAAGTATGGCATTCCTCACCTCACCCTAGCTAAATAAAGGTGATAATAAAAGGCGTCTTTAACCTGAATTTTGCAGGTTTGCAATGATGTTACCAGAATTTGCCATAGTTGTGTTCATCACACTTTTAAATCCCATGATTTATAAAGACTGGATTGGGTAGAATATTATAAAGTGGAGGGGAAAAAAAAAAAAAATCTTGCAAGAGAATAAGATGGAGCGTCTTGCTGGATCTGTACTTCTTGTAGTACACCAGAGAGATCTCCTTTTCTTGGTTTCTTTTTTACTTTTTTCTTTTTTTCTTCTTTTTAGTTTTTTTTTTCCTTTTCCCGGTGTAATCAGATAATTAAAAAACAAACAAACAGGGATTTCAAAACACATTCCCACCAACCAACATTATGTGCTTATGATGCAGAAGATTGAGAATGACTTAATTAAGTAGATAGCAGCAGTGAAGAGAAGATGGATGGGAGGAGGAAGAGATTATTTGCCCTTGGTGGAACTTCTTTTGGCTGGCGTCGGGTGCCTTTCTAGAGACAGCGCTTTGATGGACAAGGAAAATCCAGGAGGAAAATGGCAAGAAGATTATATCACTGCAGAGCTGAGAGCTGTTCCTTTCTGTAAGGAAAGTTAGCTGCTTGCTCAGTGTTTTGTTCAAGGATAATGTTGACATCAGCTGAGGAGATGGGATAACAAGTTTCAAATAAAGAGGAAACCAGTACACAGCATCTGAATAAATTTAGGTGGAGCTGCATGATGCCAGATTTGAGATCTGTATGGGTGGGATGGGATGGAATTGATCCTATCTAGAAAACAAGGTACACTTGGGAGGGGAAAGTGGAGTTGTGAAACTGTGAGGACATCTGGGCTGAAGGGTGATGACAAAAAGACACCCAAACAGCTAAAAGAGCAATACCGAGGGCTTCTGGTATCATCAGCTGAATTTGAGGAAAGAAACTTTTGTTTTTCTCTGCTTAGTGCTTTGCATATATGAAGATGCAACAGCAACTTAGAGATACGTATTTTTCAATCAGAGCCACATGATAAAGCATCCAAACATAATGCAAATAATTGCAAACTGATGTATCCAGCATTTTTTTTTTTTTTAAAGAATAAATAATTTAGCTTTACACATGGGCAATCCTTGCTAAAAATTGCAAATCAGAAGTCTTCTGTTTGAATGTATTTTATTTTGTTAATGGATTCGCTCATATGAAAGGCATCTAATTGTATAATGTATTATTAGTCATTTTCTTTGGCATGCTATTAACTTTAAATAATTCTAATATTTAACATTTTATAACATGCACAACAAAGTTCTATCTCCAGCAGAAGGAAAAAACATGCATTAATAATAAAATTTTCATAGCTCTTTCTACTGTGTATGTTGTGATACATATTTGAGCAGAAACATTGAAAATTGAAGTGTAAAGCAACAAAGCCTGTTAGCATTTAAAGAATATATGTTGTAATATGCTGTGGTCCAGTAAATACAAGATCTGGAATATAATTCAGTACAATTAAGTTATTTTAAGATTGAGTCAGATATAAAGTGTGATAGGATATAACTAAGTGCATCTACTCGATGTCTGCTCAGTGATGGCTGGGCTGGAGCGTATAAAATGGTGATTAATGCCCGCTAATGGAAGTGGTCTCCACCACAAGTTGTGAGCACTGGGGTTGTGGCTGCCTACAAAAACCACACACAGCAACACTGATAATCTCCAGTAAATCCCCAAGTTTTCCTGTGCTGGAAATAAGATGACAGGTCACATTAGGAATTTTCTCCTTATGGCGTATTTTTTTTTTTTCCCTTTTGTTTTAGTAGGTCAGATCTTGTTCCTGTGTGTTGTGGAAGTATTATGGGAATGAGCAGTGTCTAAGCTGCTTAACAAATGCACACTTTCCCCACACCAATCTGTTTTCTGGGGACAGCCAGGCTAGTGCTGTACAGCATCCTCTCGGTTGGGTGCTATTAATGTTAATAAAATGCACTTAGCACTTAACATCTCGGGATCTCAAAAGAGCTTGCAAAGCAGCATCATTATCTTTACATTATGGGTACGGAAAATGAAGGATAGGGAGAGTAAAAGATTTGCCCAAGTTTCCATGGTAAATCAGTGACAGAGCCAGGAGCAGAGCCAAAATCTGCTGATTTATAGTCAGTCTCCTATGTAGTGTGCCGTGCCATTTCACCAAACTCCATTTGCCAAGTCCCTACTGTGTACAGAGACTGCGGATAAGGCTGCAGTCACCCTCTGAAATGTGGATTTGGGGCTCTGGATAATGCAAAGCCAAATTAGGTCTTCAAATGCGGGTCTCCCCTGTGATGCTTCTCCAAGTGCAGTGCCACCTGTGCCACAGACAGCAGGGCAAAGATGCATGAATAATTGAAATTCCTTTGTGCTGGGGCTGCAGAGTAAAGGGACCCAGTCCTTGAGGACCCCCAGGTACGTTTTACATGGGAATGAGGTCCTGGTTTGCATTCCTGTGGTTGCAGGGATGTGTTGCCATGCACCGTGTTTGGCATGACTAAGCCTCGTGGAGCTGTGTGCATTTTGTGAGTATTTTGCAGTCAGTTTTGGAAATGACTCCATCCAGATAATATATGAGCAGATATGTATGTTGAAGGGCTTGTGCTAACATCTCTGTGAGATACCAAAATATTTCTAGCTATGTTTGGTAAGTAGGAAAATGAGGAGCTGAGTAACATGCCTATGGAAGTTTGTGATGATTCAGGGATGCAAACCGAGTCTCCTCGTTTCAAACCCTCAAGCCCTAGCCCCAGGGTCACCCTCTTTTTCACCTCCCTTAGGAGGCACAATATGAATCAAAAGCTGAAAAGAACCAGCTGTCTTCCTGCCAGCCTGGATCACAGGAATGAGCAGGCAGCCAAGGGATGGGTTTGGTCATTGTGCTCAGCCCTTGTAGGTGAGAATCCTTCTTCCAGTAGAGAAACAGCCCCACAATTCCTCCTCACACGTTTATGCCTCTGTTTACAGTAATTGTATCAGTTGTAAATTATAATGTCAGGAGTTCATTTCTTCAGTGTGTTTGCATGTGTGTACCTGTGTTTGAAGGGACTGCCCTTGAAGAGCAGAGGTGTATAGCAAACAAGGCAACAAGGAATGATTAATGCTAGAGGAAGAGGAAAATGCAATCCCAGCTCTCTGATCACCTTCCTGGGATATGTCCTGCAGGGACATATCCTACCTGCTGAGAAGCTCTGGCTGAGCTGGAGTCCTCTAAATTTCAGATTAAACATAATCCCAGGCACTGAGTTGCCTACAAGGGAGTCCTTTCCCTCTGCTGAGCCCCCATGCTGGCCTGCACTGGTCAGTCCTACCCATGCTACAGGCAAGCATTTATCCTTAGCTTTCCTTCTTCCTGCTGGCTCACTGGCTTTATCCATCTCTGGTCCATCTTGGCCAAATCTGAATCCACTGGGGTGCTTCCTGCAGTTACCACAGGATCGTGGAATATCCCAAGTTGGAAGGGACCCACAAGAATCATCGACTCTGACTCTGCAGCTCACTGCAAAGGTGCTGCAATTCAGGCACCTACTTAATTTTCCCCACTACTTTACTGAGAATTTGGGGTCTTGCCTGTGTAGATGAAGCCACATCATGCCATGATTTGATAGCAATACGTGTTGATGGCTGTTTGTTCTCTTAGAGGCACTCTGGCTGCAGGCTTGGTGAATAGGTGTGTGTGTGTGTCTGAACTCAGCTTGGCTGTTCACAGCTCCACAAATGTGTCTGTGTCTGCATACAGCTTGTTGGGTTTGGGTTGTTTTTTTCCCACCTTGTGTGTAAATAGGCCCTAAAAATCTGAGTTATTCTTTCTCTCTCATCCTGGTGAGTGATATCAGAATGCTTTCAAAGACTTCAGGTTAGCAGTGAAGCCCGTACTGCTGTGTGATTTTGTGTGTCTGTGCTGTTGAAAATGAAGAATTTAGGTAGGGCTTTGTATGAAAAAAGCTAATGCAAGGTGGACAACTTTATTATAAATCCCTATGCATTTCAAAGTCTCAGTTGGAAGAGAAAGCAAGATAGCAAGAACCAAAAACACGGGTTGGATTATTTCTTGTTAAGCAAATGTAATACTGTGAAAGATTGACAGCACGGGAAACTGGAGTCCTCCATTTATCCACACTTCATTGCTAATATCTGGCTTCAACAGCAGATTGTAACCATAGAAAGGCTATAGACTCTGGGTGAAATGGCACTCCCTTTTGGATCCAGTTTTATAAAAGAAAACAATTATTCACAGAATGCGTGTCTTTATTCTTTACTGCACATTTCAAAGTCCCCATGAATACTCATTTGCATGTGACAGCTAATGCTGCATCTTGTATTGGCCAGTAAGAGGCATGATTGCACTAAATTGGAAGCAGCAGGCACAGGTTTTCTTTTAAGAATGGGGGTGGGGGTAGCCATCCACTCGTACTGTTCTCAAGTCTTCAGTCAAAACAGTTTTAGAACAGTTGCAAGTCTAGTTACTGGGATAATAAATCCCAAATTAACTGAATATGCAGATTTCACTTCCATTAGGTTACACTCTTTATCTTTTGTTAACAACCCCAACTTTTTAAAGCAGTTGAGAAGTGGGGAATTGAAAATACTGAACTGGTACTTTAGGAGTCAGAAATGAGGACGGAAGCATGCCCCAAAACTGTTGTTGTTATTATTTCTTTTCCCCCCCCTCTTTCTTTTTTCTTAGATAAACCCAGATAAATACATTTATTCACCCTGCATAATTTTTTCCAAATGATCTTGTTATGTGACTGACACACAGGATAGCAGAACCCCAGCAATGCAGAGAGGCCGCTGCCAGCATTGCTTACAACAAAATTCCATGTACATAGCAGTCACAGAAAACATTTATTTGGTAGCACATTTCTTTTTCCTTTAGAAATTCACGCAGCTTCAACTCAGGAGCACAGGGAGATAGCGAGATAAATACTCCTATGGCTCCTGTGTAATCTCTTTGAAAATTATCTGGCATATAATGGGGACAAAAGCAGCTCCTTGAAAACTACCCGAAACTCACTCTTTTCTTAAATGTAATCTCCCAGCATAATCAGAGAGCAGAGCAACTAGCTGCTTATAGGAGCGAGGAGATTAAGGAAAACACCTTGGAAAGGTTTAGTACAGAAAACAGTGTATTGTGACCATTCCTTTGCAAAAAGTTAAAATTGAAAGTTGCTTTTTTCTTTTTTTTTTTTATTCCCCTCCTATTTCCTGACAGCTCAAGGCTGTCACACTTTTCGTTAGAAAGCCCTAAAATGCCACAGGAATTGTAGCTAGAACATCAGAAAGTTATCATGCATGCAGTTTAACAACGAGATTACCTACAGTACATTTTTTTTCCCAGCAAGAAAACTACGTAAAATCATTGCATTCCAAGAAACAGACAGGACTTACTTTGTAAGATGGATTTCAAAAGATCTGCAGGCTTCTGTTCCTTATAAAACTATGCCAAAGACTATTTAAGTGGCCAGTAATATAAACATTATGCTACTAACACTGAACAGTTTATCACATAAATATAATTGTCTTCTTTTAGAAGAATAATAAAAGCCGAATCCATATGTTACACATTATTTAAAATTGTTTTCTGCAAGATGTATTAATCCCAGCGAAGAAGCAATTCTTCTGCTATAGAAGTAGAACAGCAGTTTTATTTTATTACATTGTCATTGTTTAATTTGTTTGTTCCCGGTAGTAGTTTCACAGATTTTTATGAACTGTTACTTTTATGGAAAGTCAAGTTACAAATGATGGACGCTGTTTGCTTGCAGGAACAGAAAGGTCATGAAGGTAGATAATGTATTCATTTATTTATTTACTTACTGTACTCCACCTTTTTTTTTTTTTTTTTAATCCCTCAATTCTTAGCAGAAGCTAAAATAACTTGTGGTTTTTAGACCCAGGAGGCACATATTTTGATATTGCTCCTCAGAAACACTGTTAGCTCTGCAGTCTATTCAAATTTGGGAGTAGAATTTAAAGCTCGGATAAACAACGTTTGGTAGCAATGGCTGTGCAGAGCTTACAGTTTATCTTTAGAGAAATGTGATCTTGCAGCTAAATGTCATTTTGCCTATTTGTTTTTATGAATTTGAGCCGAACGCTGGAGTAAAAACTTGTTTGCTAAAAAACCTAGTTCCACTCAGGACTAAATTATTTTTCATTGATTAAAAAATAACTATTTTTTTTCTAGGTAGTGTAAGGCTTAATTTAGAATACTTCTGTTCTAGAATTTAAAATTATTAACTGTCATGCAAACCTGAACCCTAGATTACTCAGTGTAGTCTAATGACAAGATGAGACTTTAAATAACTTTGAGACAAAAAGCAGCTCTCGAAAATTGACTGTTTAAATGCAACACGGAAAAAGGGCTTAAGCTGCTGAAACATTTTGGGCATATTCACATCTGTAAATGAGGCTGAAATATCTGGCCTATTTAAACAGGAACAAGTCTAAAAATATTTTCTTTAAAAAAATTAATTATATCAGCCTCACCAATAAAACAGTCTTTGTAAAGCACCTAACAAAATAAATGTAAGAGAAAATACATAATGCCAAATGTTTGAATTATTACAATTATAATACAAATCAAAATCAAAGTAGAAGAAAAATATTAAAAATCATTAATATGCCTTTTTGTTTCATGGTTAACTCATTGTTATCAAATATGCAAAATACAAGAGAGGCTTTTTGACCTCAGAAAGTTAATGATTGGTTGTAAGAGCTGAAAGAAATTTCACTGTGCTAGAAAATGCACACTGTCTGCCTGCTTTTAACCAGAGTCTTCCTCAGCTGGAACACCACCAAGTTCCTTATTTGCTGTCCATATCCCAGTAGGAAGTACAGTGCCATGGCTTGTTCAAATCACGGGCAGATCCTACCAACAGTTATTCTCAGAATTTGAGTTCATTTTTTTTAATGGGTTGTGGTTTGAACACTGCTTTTGACTGAAGTTAGTCACCAGCAAAGCTCAGTCTCCTGTTTTCTCTGTGCTACATCACTTTTAATCAGCCCAGTTTAGATTAGAATATTTTACCCATGGAAAACAAATAACCAAATTCCAGTTTTTTTCCTTTTTTCCTCTGTTAATCTTGGTATACTTTCTTCAAGCTGCATAATGTGATATGCATTAATACATATATATTTGTCTAGACAAATCTGTGTTTAAATAGATGCTAACTCTGGATATTGGAGGCTTAACGTTGTCTCTCATCGTGGGCTCTGGTGTCAGTTCTTCTCTTTGTTTCTCCGTTTCTTGCTGCACCTTTTGTCTGCATTAACTGCTTCGATCACAAACTTTTTCCTCACTCTCACTATGGGCTTTTATAATGCCTGGCACAATGGGGTATGGATCTGATTAGGGCATCCTGTCACTCCTGTGGTTATAATAATCCAGATGGTGATACCACCACCAATAGTATAATAATAGTAATAATAATAAACTACCACCACCAACAGAAACCAATAATAATTATCATTATGCTATTTTTTCTATGACCATTCATAGCCCTGGCTGTAAAATCTTCCCCTTCCAAACTCTCAGTAAAAGTTTTAATCAAGGAAGTTTTAAGGATGAATTTATTTATTTATTTAGATTTTTCATATTAAGAGAAAAATCGCTGCAGTTTTAGAATTAAAAATGTGAGTTTCAACATGGCCACGAAAAATCTAACTCATTGTTTCACATTATCATATATATTGGCGTAGACATATATGTGTGAGGTTTCTTGTTTGTTTTGGTTTTTTTGCTGTCAAGGAAATTACAGCAACACATTTTTATTTCCTTTGTCTGTGTGACAGAGTGGGATACACTCAGGTCAAATGTTGAACTCCATTTTATATTATAAATACATTTTAGATTAGGACATACTTTTTGCATATGTAAGCAAGATTATTAGGAGATGTTCTGGTCACTCTTCTGCCTGAGAATAGTTGTTGACACTTCATTAAAGAATATCTGGGATATTTTTTACCCAGATTGGTTCAGTGACCCAGTTTCTGGCTCGTGTAGGTGCAGTTCAGGGGACAGTGATGCACAGCCCAGTCAAAATGAGTGGGTAGGGCTGGGTGAGGGCTTTTTTAACAGGCATTGAGCACCATCGGCAGCAACTTGTCCATCAACGTGCTGAAACCACCCAAACTGCCCGAGACTGCTAAATGAAATTGTCTCCTTGTTAACCATCCCATTCCTGAGGAATAAATAGACCCTACACGGGAACTGGGAAGGAAGCCACAGTGGTGGGGGAGCACAGGGAGAAAATAATATGGTCTGGAGCTGGAAAGAGTCTGTGTGGAGGAACTTTCCATCATTAGGTGTATGAAAACCATTTTTGGGGTGAGAAAGCAGGAAGGCACTGCCTGGTTGGGTACTCCAGGAAGCCAGGGAGGAAGAGGAGCTGAGCAGGGCACGGGAGTACCCAGAAGATTTTGTAAATAATCCCAGCTCTGCTGCTTCTGGAGAGTGAAACAGTGGGGACATTCCTCTGCTAAGCTTGTATTTCAGTCCTGTCAGCCAGGTCTCCTTGGGGAAGCCACCACGGAGCCAGGGCTCGTGTCCGGGAGCATCCCAGGAGAGCTGGGGGAGGTCGGGTTGGGGAAGAGCCAAAACTCCAGAGGAATGGTGTGACAGGAGGAATGGGAATGGGAGGGCATGGCCGAGATCACGATTTGGAAAATGAATAAACTTGGCCCAGATTCATCTCGCTTCAAGCCCCAGCCGCAGATCTCCTCCCAGCAGGCGGGTGCAGAGCAGAAGAAGCTGGGTCCAAGAGTACCCACTGGTAAAAAAGAGTGTGCTATATTTGAAACCTCTTCTGCCTCTGCCAGGTCCACTGGTGTGCTCTGCTTAGGAAGGGAAAAAGCATATTTCACATGCACACTGTTGATTTACTCTCAGAGGGCCAGAGTTCAGATTTTATTCTAGTCAGATACCAAAACTTTGGATATTTCTCTTAATTTTGTGAACCCTTAATAGCTTTCAAAACTGGACTTATTATTTCCTAAGAACAAAGTTTCTCAGGATATTCTCTGTACCTTCTTAGGCTGGCAGGACATACCGTGAGAAATATCATTCTCGTATTAATTTGATATTTTTGCTTTAAAGCAGATTCTGTGAGTGGGAGAGGGAAGGTGGAATTTAGATACTTCAGAATTATTTGGCACCACATCTATTTATGCCACAAATAGATAATATTCCAGTGAAATCACTGAGATTTGACTTTTTTGAAATGCTCTTGCCTGTCTTTATTGGCTCTATTTAGAAATAACCCACTGGTTTTAAAACAGATGTGATCCTCTGTGCTTTTGGATTCCACCTTAACGCTTCTGAGCTTCTCAAACTGTGTTAAAGTTCTTGCACAGAAGGCTCTGGATGTCACCAAAGCTGCCCAGCATCTGGCAGGACTGATGCTTAGTTCTTTGTGGCAGGCAACTCTACTGGCAGTGATGGTGAAGGGGTCCCCCCTCTCCTAAATTATCATATCCATAGAGGGAAAGGGTTGAGGTTGACAGATGGGATGGGAAGGACCTCCCCACACACACCTCACAGCTCTCACACACCTACCACATCTTCTGTCATACATCTCCTTATGTAATTCCCAAAGGCAGGACCCCCAATAAAATAAAATTGCAGGAAATGTTTAATGTGGAGGAAAAACATCAGCAATGATAGAAGTGTGGGGCTCTGGGTTTTTTTTTTTGTTTGCTTTGGGTAATTTTTTTTTAATTTTTTATAGCTTCATAAATATCTGTTCCCAAGGAAAATAATTCCCAAAGGCAAAATGGTAAGGAAGCTGATTCATTTGTCATGGTGTCAAGTTTGTTCCTGAACGGAAGGATTTCCCATGTACTTAGCAAGTGAGAGAAGTCTGATTAAGGCTAAGAATCTCCTGCTTAATTAAGCTTCTCTACACCCCTTGAGGGCAAGCACTGTCTTCATTTTACATATAGGTAAACTACACCACAGAGAGGTAAGAGGCAATTCCTTTTCCCGGAGCAGAGCAAGCCAGCAAAGGACAAGGCATCTCAGCAGGTTGTGGAGGAAATCCTCCCCTCCTTCAGCTTGGTGGTGTCAGTGCCTTCTAATGCTCATGTTAGACCTGCAAATGCCCATCCCTGCCAGTGGTCAGGGCCAGCTTAGGGCAACCTGGTCTAGTGGAAGGTGTCCTGCCTGTGGCAGGGGGTTGGAGCGAGATGATTTTTAAGGCCCCTTCAAACTCAAATCATTCTGGGATTATGATTCTCTGATATTCACCTTTAAATTTTGGGTGCATGGTGGCTGTAGGTGACATGACCATGTCTGGAGCAGGATGATGCACTGGCAGGCAGGGAATTTGGATTTGGATCCCACCTGTTTGGTGCCCTTCTCCAGGCTGCTTCCAGAGCTCACTGCAATCTGCTTTGATGATAAGTGAGCAACTGGGACTGCTCAAGCTGCCAGTGGTGGAGTGGGGCGGGTATCCCCAAATCACCTTTTCTCACTCCAGGAGAAATCTTAGTTTCTTCCAATAGAATTAACAACTCCAAGGGTATCCTTGATGCCCTCACACTTTAAAGCTCTGCTGAGGTGTAGGTTGTGTGTTTACTTACTCCCCTGCTTAGTCTAACCTTAGCTACTACACAGAAATAAATTGTAATAGAAAATCTGCATAATATTGTATTGAAACAGTGATAAAATTATTGGAAGTATTTGACATTATCTTCTTTTTTATTTTGCTACCAATATTTTTTGTCTTTTTACAGACTGCACTAATTATTTTCCCATATAATCCTGTGCCATCAAATAGACTAACACATGAGCCATTCCTCTCTCTCAGTCTTTTCATACTTTCTTTTCTATGAGTCACATCAGCGACAGCAGTTAAGTAAATCAAAGTTTTTAAGACTCGGGGAAAAATTGTCATATGCTACACACAAAACCAGCTACTGTATTTCAAAGTTTTGGTTGAAGTAACAATATCAAAGGATCTCTGTCATATGGGAATCTTTTTCTCTTGCATTCCTGCACTATATACTATTAAAAGGCTTTAGTAAGTGAAGCAAAGTAAACCCAAAGTGCCAGTTTACTACTGGTGGGGAAAAAAAAAGCAAAGTAGCAGCAGACACAAACCAGAACCAAATGAATCCTTCCTGTGGATATGCCTCGTGCATGTGTGACTGTGCCTGTGCTTTGCTTTCTCTTCTTCTTTTCCAACAACAGTCTTGAAAAAGCAAAATGTATTAGAGAATTTCTGCTCTAATAATTTTGAAGTTCTCTGATCAGCTCCCTACATTAGCAAAAGAAAACATTTCAGACCTTTCTTGCCAGTTGATTCAGGCTGTTTCTTTTCTTACCATTTGCAGGGTGGGCTTTAAAGTGGAGTAAAACTATTGCTGTTTATCTTTTTGCATAAATTTCAGAGGAAGAAAGTCTTTGGCTTTGCTCTGCAGGATCAGGCATTTTAATTTGGGGGGAGCAGAGGATGAGTAATTTAAATTACTTTTTTTTTTCCCCTCCATCCAGAAGAAAATGCTCCTTCACAAATGGCCTTTGCTTTTCTCTTTAGTCAATAAATCACAGGAGGCCCCAACCTAGTAAACCTGCCTTGGACTGATGCTTTATAAGCACTTTAGAGTAGTAATTAATCAGCATGCCACTCTTCAGCACAGAGCATAAGTAATAGGGAGCGAGACAGGTAACGTTTTCTACAACCAGCCCTGGCAGAGCAGTGCCCTGGCAAACCCTCCTTGCACAGAGGCATTTTCCTGGGGTTTGCTTTTCGATCAGAAAGTGCAGCATGACAGAAGCCTGGCCCTGGTGGCCACTTCTCCTTCCACTCCCCGTTGTCTTTTCAGGGGGTGTTTGATTTCAGCATCCCCTGCAGTGATGGGGGTTTGCTCTGCTCCTCTCTTCTGCAGGAACACACATGCGAAACTTTGAAGGATATACATATATTGTTTTATTCCTTCACAAACACAAATTATCTCTGCTTGATTGAGATATTCTTCCTTGGTGTAGTGAACTTTTACCTATATTAGGAAAGAGCAGGAATGTTTGAGAGTAATTGCTCCCCAAAGTAAGTAAATTTAGCCTTTAATTAGATCCCTTCCCTTTGTTTATTTGATATTTGTGTGTTTATTTTCTTGGCTGTAAACAGACTACTTAAGCAGTGAACTGCAGAGGGAAAATGCAAATATTCATGGAATAAGGTACTGGAAAAGGGGTATGTGTTTTATGCCATACACTGGCCTCAGTCAATAGGAATATTATCACCTTTTGGTATGTCTCCAGTGAAATTGCACCTTTTACCAATATCTGGTTTGATTTAGTACTGGAAGAGGAATGCAAAGCTTTTAGGTTTCAGCTATTCTTTACGGTATATTTTTCTGATGAAACAATACAAAGAAAGTAGCCCTTGACAAGTCACATTTTTCCACACAGTGATCTCTTGTTAGAGACCTGTGAGACTGCTATAATTTCCTTCCCATTACTTCCAATGAATTCCATGCACGTGAAATGGAAAATGGATAGTGGAGCCCGAGATCCTGCACTACCCCACTGTGTAGGTACCCAGAGGAGGATGGAGACTTACCCTGGGATTCCTTACATTGCTCCTCTGCTATACATTAGTTTTAATCTTCCACTGAGCAAAATACAGGCTTTTGGAACAAAAATAATGAGAGTTAGCCCTTTGGAGGCTTTATGGTATGGGTCAGATTTACCTTTCAGTATCTTGATGTAAAACACTGAGATCAGAGGAGTTACACCAATGTAAAACAGGTGTGCATATGCACATACACAGAAAGAAAGCTGTGTATTCCCTTTCTTTTAAAAAATATATGTAATTCAGACCTTAACCTCTATCAAAATAAACCTTTGTTGATGTTATATTGCTGCTTTCATCAGAGCTTTTATTAGCAGAGTATCATCAACTAAAGGTGAAGAAGACCACTAGATAACCAACCTTAATTTTTGCCCAAAACAACTCCTTAGTCAGCCCATGCAAATATGATATCCAAGAACTGCAACTTCACAACAAACTTCTCTTCTGCTTAAAAATATGTGAGCATCCACAATACATTCATCCATTTCATGCGGATCACATGCACAGTTTTAGCTCTGACCTAGAATGAATTAGCTTCTATTCCCAAAGCTATATATACAGTGTTAAGTTATCTGGGGTTAATTTGCTGGAAAAAGGATTAGAAGCGAGTTAAGTTTGTGTGTCTCTGAGAAATGAAGATTTCGTCTTGGTTGTTTATATGTAGGCATCGAAAGAAATCTGGAAGCAACAGGGTATGTGGAGGAAGAGGGAAAGGGTTACAGCCTCGAGTTTCCCGAGAAGCACAGCTTGCAGTTCTGCTGCGGAGAAGGTTTCTCCATCTGGCAAGCCTCCTGGGATGCCAGACTGGAGCAACCAGTTTGCAGGAGCTGCACGGGGGGACACCTTCCCCGGCCGTCCATCACCGCAGCCAGCACCATACTGGTGCCAGTGCTCCTGCTTCCACCCATCAGCCTCCCACCAGTCTGCGCCGGGGTGTGAACTGGGAGCACAGAGGGGCGTGTGTGCAGAGGTGGTGGTTGTCAAATCTCTTGGAAACACAGGGATACACCCTCAGTGTGCTCCAAGTAGTGTGGGTCAGTGTGTGAATGAGCCTGAGGAAAAACATGGGAGAATTAAAGCAACTGTCAGAGCAACAAAGGGAGTTCCTTGGGCTTCTTCTTACACAGGCTAAAATTAGGGTATAGCAAATAAAAGAAGGCATTTTTTTGTCTTTTAGTGAAACATTCCTAAACTGTGCAAAATATGGAGATGGCAGTTGCTGTGAATGTAGAGTTGCAAGCCTTTTCCCCCCCACTCCCCAAATAGAATTCCCAGTGACATTTCGCAATAAAGGAATATGCTGAAAACCAGTTGTGCTTCAAGAAAGGGATTGCTGTAGAAATCTCAGCTCTCTGTTGAGGAGTTGCCTGCCATACCTGGAGATGAAATTCTACCACACTGTGTAAAATAGCCTCACTTTCTGCCCAAACTGCAAAGGAACCTTAACTATAGCATTTCTGATAATGCTTCCATAACGTGTGTGTGTGTGTGTGTGTGTGTGTGTGTGTGTGTGTGTGTGTGTGTGTGTGTTCTCTGAGGCATTCATTTGGCTGGCACATTGGAAAATGGTTAACACAGTGAATGTGGGGTGTCATTTTTGTAGTGGAGAATGTGTGCCAGAAGAATTCAACTGTAACCACTAAATATTTGCTTAAAAATAATTTTAACCATCTGGACTCCTTTTTTTCTTATTATTCTTATTCTTCTTTTGAGGTGGGGTGAGAAGGGAGTATTTTAATAGGAATGATTTGTGGTTACAAAATGAATTTGGTTAATTTGGTTACCACCCCCATTTATATGATGACTACAAATAGTCCCTAACATCTGAAGTTTTAAAGAACCAGCAGATTTTTCTCTCTTGAGCTTCAGAAGCTGGAAACGAACTTACAAAAGACAATAAATTGTTCTTGATGGAATAAATAGTTTGTGGGGTTGCTATTGTTCCTCTTGACAATACACTAACATGTGCTAATAGAGGAAGAATTGAAGAGCTTGCGTAGTACAGGCTCTTCTGCCAGGCAAAATTTTTCCACTTTGGAGCAGGAATCAGGTTCCCCAGCTCACAGGGCAGGGAAAATGTGGGGCTGGGACGCCCAGGAGCCAGCACCTGCTGCTCGCCCTGGTGCTGGGAGAGCTTTGGGGTCCTTCCACAGCAGGACCAGCTTTGGGGGAAACTCAGAGTAACCTGTAAACCTGTCCCTAGACAAGTCTGATCAGAGTTTGTTACAGAGATGGGATAACTGCGATAATTTTTCCCTGGCTAGAATGAGGATGCTTGCTAAAAGCAGGGTTGGAAGAAGAGTTTTCATGACTCCCATACTTACAGGGATTTTTTGTGTGTCTTACTTAAGAACACACACCTTGTTTTTAAATATTCAGAGTTCAGTAACAGATTTTTTGGTTCTGAATCCAGTTAAATATAGTTAAATATAGGCAGTAGTTGTACAAGTTTCTATGTCCTCTGTGCCTTGCCTTAGCATATTAAACGAATGTTTTATGGAGCCTGCTATAAATACATCTGTTAAAAGATTTTTATCATACTTTGAAATGCCTGAGATTTAACTGCTACCTTTGTGCACTAATGATATACTAGTGAATGTGCACAGGAGATAAAATAAACCCAGAGAAATAAGGAAACATGCATGTAGTGCTCTTGTTTTAGTAGCTCTCAGAGCTACTTTTCCTCTGTTCTCTCATACGCTGCAGCACTGGCTTCATCCAACTCATGGTACATTAGGAACAATTTAGTATCATTTCATTTAAAATATGCAAGCTTTATATCGAGAGTAAATGTGTAGCCACAAGGTAAAATTAAAAAAAAATATATTAGTCTCATCATTAAAAAAAGCCTTTAAAGTTTCCATTATCCATTATGCCAGGTAGCAAATATCTTCTCAATGTAACTCCAGACATTAAATCTGTCAAGAGGCATGCAGTAAAATAAATGTCTGGGATACCTTCATAAACAAAAATCTTATTTCCATAATTCATACAGCTGGCTGGCATTTATTGGCACGTCAGGTGCAATGGGGACATTTCAGGAACATTAACATGTACAGCATCATTTGTCAACAAAGCAACAATGTAAGCAAATCGTTCAGAACTCATACAGATTTACAGCTTTCTCTGCCAGCTGCTAATTACGGTGTGCTCTGCCTATTTGGTATGGTCTTTTTTATTGGAAAATGACAAAGGGGTTATGGTATCCCGGTTTGGAATATAGATGCGCTTTTAGTAATAATATGAGTGGTAATATGACTACACTGCCTGGAGTTTTGATCTAGTTGCACTAGTCTGATAATTGACCGGTTCTGATTGATGAAGGACAAAGAGAAATTCGCTGGGATATTTACTTACTGGTAGAAGTAACCTCTGCAAACAAAGAAATAATAAAATACCAGAGAGTATGAAAAAGTATCCTTGCTTTAATATTGTTTTTTCCTGCTGAACATGACAGGGAAAATTCAGTCCTCACTGAAAACCTGATCTGTTTATCGAGCAGTGCTCAGCAAGCCCTATACATTACAGACTGGCAAATACCCTTTGAACATAGCTGAATCCACTTTGATAAATAAAAATTAAACTTTCAGCATTTTAAACAATGCAAAGGTTAAATAAAAGCTGACAATGTCATCGGCAAGGGCCAAAAGATGTGTTAGTGATCTGTTTTCGACATCTACTGTGTCTGTCTGTATTTCTTTTCCCTTTATTTGTTGAATGTGTGCATTCATGAATGTATGTGTTTCTGCAAGTTAATGACAGCAAGTCAGTTCTACTTTTTATTTCCAAGCTTTGGCCAGTTTGCATTTCGATGTCATAAAAATATAATTAGTAGGGCTTTATGCTTCAGATGTATAAACTCAATACGCTTTCAGAATTATTATACCTGTTATTCAGCCAAAGGTAAGAGGATTCTATTAGCTAAATACATATTTAGACACCTAATAAAATCCCTTATTCAGTTCTGTTTCTTAGTTTCAGTTCACGAACAGTAACCACTATTCTGAGTTAAGATTTTGACCATTTAATTTTTAAGAAAAAAGTAATTAGACCATATTATGGATTAATCCCTTGCCAATTTTCATTTTTAAATCAAAGTAATTTTAGACTTGGGAACTACATAATTTTATGCAGAAAAAGTATGTTTTGCCAACCTTATTAAAATCTTTAAAGACCATATTTTCTATAGGCTTCCAAAAATTATCCCACAAGAATGTGTGGGTGCACCCATCTGTACACATGAATGGGCAACTAGGAGCATAATTATCCACTTTTGCACATGCAAATGGAGGTGTTTAAGCACAAATTAGCTGACCCCCAGATTCTGCTAGTGCATTTCTCTGAGCTGGCTAATAATGTTTTGTTGAATTCCATAATATGGGTTGAAACCCCAGAAAGATTTTTAGATGTAGTAACTTTTCTGTAAGATATCTGAAATCGCTAAAGTCTTTTAAAAAATGTTCCTGATGCAACAGTGAAATTGAGGTGTAGCTTAGTGCCAGTTACTTGGGTGTTATTTTGGTTATAACGACTGTATGATTCTTTCAATATAATAAACTCCATTGGCTCCAGCAGCAATTACTGCCTGCCACTGCTTCTCCAGAAGCAAAATACACATGTTCCTACAGGGAAAAACTACTGCACTAGGATTATAAAAAATTGACCATCAATCTAAGTCTGTATGAGCAATCACAGCTGCTTTCGGAGTTATTTTGTATTAGAAGCAATTTACCCATCTGGAAGAACAAAGATATGTGCAAATGCTGGAGTGACTGACTTCCAGCAGATGCTTAAAGAAAGTTAAAATCCCAACTACTTCTGAGGTGCCTGGCCTCGATTTCTGACCTGGAAATGTTCAATATGTTGAGAAGCTCTTCCAAACACTGAGGCAGCTCACTGGTACCTTGGCTTTGTGCTCCCTACCTGCTGATGCTCTCCCCACCACTCCCGGGCAGGCTCCTTGCCCACACAGCTGCACAGGGAAAAGGGGAGCAGCCGTAAAGCTTCTGGAATGAGACATGGAAATTAGTGGCTGCCTCGCCTCGGTATAGATTGTGTGAGTATTCTGGGATGGGGTGAGAAATGGGGATGAGCCTCAATTGGAACTTTGCTGGGTTGAAGGGGTGAGATGTAGGACAAGGAGATGAGTTTCTTGGATGTGGGGCTAAATCGTGGCTTTGTGCTGCTACACGGGTTTAGGGAAACAAATTTATCACAGAACTTAAAAACCCAAAGGTAATGACTCCTGGAATTCACATTTACCCCCAGTATGGTACCCAAATGTAACAGCACTGCTGCAAGTCCTGATGGACAAAGACCAGTTAATGGAAAACTAACTTTATACTGTAATTCAAGATTATTTGAATTTACTTTATTTGTGAAATTTTTCCATTTGTCTTCATGCTTTTGTACATTTGAAGAGGAAGTTTAGGCATTCCTTGATCCATAGAGATTGCTTTTCTTCCTTTTCTTCCCTTTGATTCCACTTGCCTAATAATAATGGGCATTATCTTATATCCATATTTAATTTTATTATGTCACTCGTATTGCAAGAAAAGGATGTTCTTTTCAAACATTGTAATGCATTTAGTATTTCACTAGTCATCAGTTAAATCAATTTTTCCCTTTATTGGATCTGAATTATAAATCAACTAGTCATTGTATGGGATACTGTATATGAATGTACAGTATATCATTATGATGTATCCTATAATAATGTCTCTTAGACATGAAAACTGAAGATGGTGGTTTAAAGTGCTGAGAGAGAAAAAATTGGAAACATCTGTTAGTAGGAAGTAGAGAAGACTTTTCATTAAAGTTTGTCAAGTGTATTTGATAGGAAGAACACACTGGGCCGTATTCTGCCACCCCTTACATACACCCACCCCAGTACCCAGCCTGCTTTTTCTGTCTCATGTAGAAAAGCCAAGATTATGGGAGACACTGAAAAGCCAGCTCTCTACTTTGGTACAGCAGCTCAAGGAATCTGAGACCTGAGGCAGAAGGAGGATTCACAAGTTTTAAGGGAAAAGAGATATCACAACACAATCAGTGTCTTTGTCTATGCAGGGGTAATGAGAGCTGCCCTGCTCTTATATTGAGTACGTGAGCAAGATCATGGGGGAGAAGTGGTATGGGACAGTTTTGGGCAAAAGCTCTTTTATTTCCAGTTATCCACTACTTGCAAGAAGAGGAAGCCTTAAAAATATATAAAATAAAAATTGAGGAATGCAAAGTTGCATTATTTGGAGGCTTCTAGCGAGCAGATATCTCTCCCAGGGTACAGTGAACAAGCTAGGGAATGGAAAAAAAACCAAAATAGAGGAAAATGGTTAAAAACTTCTGGAATTTTATCTGACTTGTACAGGAATCCATGTAAGCAGACATGTACTATCTACTTAAGAAAACCCCACCAAGCCATTTCACACTCACACAGGTTCAACTCCTTGTGCTGGTGTCAGCAGCAGGAATTTTGGCAGTGCCAAACTGATGGGTTACAGCTCTGTCTCTGCAAACCCAACCAGGGTGCAGCTGCTGCTGGCACCACCTCACAGCCTTGTCCTGGGGCTGGAAGTGTGGCACAACAGTTACATGCTCCTCTCATCCCTACATCATTTTTGCACACTGCCAAAGGCATGTTTGCACGTTCCTCACTTTAGAACTCCTTAGGCACAAAGTGAAATACCCTCTGCACCCACAGCACAGACCTCTCCTCTGCCTGGTGCAACAGTTTAAAAGCCAATATCTCACCTTGCCTTTGCAATTTTTTCCCATTTCTGCCTGCTCCCAGTGGTCTCTGAGCCCCGCCGTTTCCATGATGATATACAGAACTATAAAATCAGATACAGCAGTCACAGGGCCCAGTGCGAATTACCCCCCGAGTCAATAGAAAACAGAATATTGCTTATTGATTTGGTCTAGCCTGTTGTGTGGTCGATGGAGAACAAACTAATGCAAATAAAATGAATCAATTGGAATCTGGCTGTGGACCTCGGTGAGTCACATGAAGTGGATTTCTGATATCCTTTATCATCACGCACAGCCAGTGAAACAAGAGTGCTACTGTCTTCTGCTGGCGCGGAGAGTTACCTCAGGCTATACTGAAAAATGCTTTTTTCTTATTTTTAGACCTGAATCAGCCCATGCCAGCAAATGTATTCTTGTGAATACAGATCCAACTTTGTTGTAATGCCCATGGGAAGGCAGTAGTGTAACCTGTTTGGATGCAGCTGCAGACCACCTGTAGAGAAAGTCAAATTAGGGAGAGACCCCACTGTTCTTTGCATTAATGCTTTTTGTGTTGTGGCCTGAATCCCCCTCCCTCCCCCTTCAATGTATCTTTCTCAACTGGGGAGATGGAGAGCACATTTTAAGACCTTCTGTCCATTTAAGGCATCTTGTGATTGAAAGAAGATTTGAAAGACTGTAAAACCTCCCCAGTCACCAATGAGCAATGGTGTGCAAGGAGCCTTAATACTTTTAGGATGACTTTTCCTCCTGGTCTTGCAGGTTTGGGAGGTGTTGGCTTTGTGGAAAGGGCTTAAAGGGCATATTTTTATCTCCCTCAAGTAAACTGCATGTTAGGAAAGTCTCCTAGCTTTGGAATGGAAAAGTGGTTGTCAAGAAGTAAAGCCCTAACTTGCCACACTTTTTATCCCATTGTTTCTAAATAAAAGATGGGCAAACAAAAGGAAATGGCTCAAGTCTAAATGCAGTGCCTGTGTATCCTGAGTATCCACATATAAACAGGCACAATCTCACTGATCTTAACCACACTGAAAGCCCCTTTCACTACAGATTTTTTCTGCGTTCAGGACCCAGGGATAGTTAAGCATGCAAACAACTGGTTTGAGATTGTATGTCCTTAGTATGAGAAGTAGTTTTAGTTAGTTTAGTTAGTTCTCCTGCTATCTCAGCTGCAACTGCCAACACTGCTGGTGTCTGTAGCTTCTCAGCAGACTAAGCTTTTATTCATTTACCAGGTAGCATTTTGTTGCATAGCAATGCAATATTCTACCTTATGGCACATAAAAACTGCCTGCAATGAAAATTTCATGTCATTTCTACTTTTCACCCCATTTCTTCACAGATGAATCCCACTGTTTCACTAATCGTTGACGTACTAGTTAACACAGGCAGAGTTTGTAGATGGAGGTAATGTCATCAAGCGTTGCCTCATTTTAAATTCCTTCCTCTCACTGGTGATATCAATGTTCACTGCAAAGACACTGATGATACTGAATTTAATTGGTATTTATGTGTAGGGTCATGTGTACTCTCAAAGAAGTTTCTGTGTAACTTTTCCCTAATTGAAATTAGATTGAAGTGTTGCTGTGTACACTGCGACTTAATGGTGACAACGTTGAGCCAGCTTCGGAGCTCAGATGCATGGCACGCATCCCAAGAAATCTGCTATGATGCTCCCACATACATCTATGCATATTTTTATGGTACAAGAGACATAAGGTGTGGAAAAGGAGCAGTCTCTTTAAGGGGGATGTGGCAACCCTATCTGCCAGTCATCTTGCCTCTGCTGTTCTATTCCTTTTACAGCCATTCTGCCTGGCTGGTATCTATAACATCTTTACATATGTGTTTAATGGCTGCACGGTGATTAAAACCCAGGGGAAAGGGAGAGGACATGGGAGTCATGGACTGGCAGCACTGGTCCTACGTGGAAATGCTTTTTGGTCTGATTTGGGGGTGTATTTGTCACCTTCTTGTATTTTAAATAACATAATATATGAGCAACCTGGTCTGAAAACCATTCTGGGACTCGGTCTGAGGCTCACAGCTGCTGTGCAATGTGAAGGGCCAGTGCTGATATTGGCTATAACAAAATATCACTACTAAATCCTTATTTTGCACCTTACTTTGACTGCAGACCAGTGCACCCTCTCCTCCCTAATGCTTGTGGAGAGCACAGAAAAGTGAATTCTCACTGGTAGAAGTGTTTTGACTGGGAGTTTAATTTATAGCCGCTCATAGAATTGCAGTGTGTAATAAGCAATGTCCTTGAACATTTTTCATGTGCTTCTAAGTGACTCTTTAAAAAACATTGGTTTCCCTTGTAAAAATCATTAAACTTGTTAAGGAAGAAGCAGAAGTCTGGGTTAGTAGTCATCCCAGTGCTTTAAATACTAGTGGATAATTAGCGACGTGAATAAATTAAATATATTTCAGGTATAAAGTTGAGGAAAATCACCAAATATTAGCAAAGCTCCGAAATCAAACTACTTTGTGTCGCATGCTGTTTTAATGACTGTGGTTTATAAATGTGCATAATTCCAAAGAGATCACATGTTTCACATAATAAAAATTACTGTGACATAAAATATATATTTTCTTAAAAAGTACTTGTAATATCAAAAGGACTGTGAAGTATTAGCCATTTAATACAAATTTATCTTTTCTTGCAGATGATTACATTTTCATTTTAATTGCTCACATTTTCGGTTCTGATCTTAATGTTTTATAGTAGTGAAGACATGCCACAAAGAAAGAAAAAAAAAAGATTTTATTTGTTAGTTAACAGTCTTCAGAAGTCCTAATTTGGCCAATGTGTTCTGCTGCAAAGTCTTGGAATGCTGTCTTGCAGTTTCAAAAGTGATCTTATTTGGCTTCCCAGAAACTATTATGCCTGGAGGATGCCATGAGAACAAGGGCTGCCTTGTTAACAAGTAGAAAACTCTCAAAAACAAGATAGGATCCTGATATAAATCATAATTTAGATGCACAGAGCTATGTTCACAACCACAGTAATGTAATTCATTTACATCTAGTTATTACTTATCTCCACCCGAACTCCGAAGTTCAGGAATGCAGCTGCCTTGTGCCTTGTGACTCGTGGGGGTTAGGGAAGAATGACATCACCAAATTTAAGCACATTACCACGCTGACATAGTGGCACCTTGTTTTCCCTTCCGTGGATAGAGCAGGGATTGTGTGCTACCCCCCATTCTCCCAAAGAATACCTTCTTTCCCCTTTCAAGCAGCTGCTATATGAAGGGTTGCAAATGTCACTTCAACTAATGATGAATGATGCTTGACCCTTGGACCTGTTACTATGAATTTTATGCAATGCTAAATTAATATGAAAGATCTCTGCTAGAAGACTTCAGCTATTATGCATGCAGCATAAATGATATGTTAAACAATCCAAATTTTTTTCTCATAACCATGGTAAAATGCAGAGCTGTTTTAACGTTTTTTGATGTGTATTTCCACTTCAGATTAGTATCTTTTCTTTCTAAAAATATTTTTGGTAAGCAAATCAGTTTGCGAAAAACATTGTCAAAAGGGCAACTGGCCCACATGTCTTTGTTGTTCACGTTTGAATATAATTAATTATGTAAAGCAATAGTTAGTGGGAGCTTAACAATTAGTAGAGTCTGTCAAATAGTCACATGGAAATTACTAACTAATTGAACTACTGGTCTTTTATTGTTTCAGGAAGCAGGACAGAGTGTCATTCCCTTATCTTTTAAATTCATTATTATCGCATATCGCAATTTTTGAGCATGTATGGTTCCTAATAGATTAATAGATAAATAACCTTCCTGGTAATGCCACTGTGGGCAAAAGTGTTTGAAATAAAACCACCTGTTTTAATTAGTATTCAGATTCATGCTGTTAAAAAATGGTAATCCTCTTGCAGTTATACGACATTTTTAAAGCTTTGAATTTCCATCTGTATCTTATATTATGATGTTTCAGGATTGTCGTGAGTTAATTATGTTAACTTTGGAAACATTGCTTGCATTTAGAATGAAAAACTTCAGCTTGAATAGCCAGGAAAGCAGATGCTATCTTTCTTGTCAACTGCTTTGTTGTGTGATGCCTTGAAACTTTTTTATAAGATTCTGTCTCCAAAAGGAAGTATAAATCTCCATTTATTTGAAATGTTGCTCTAATCTAATCAATATTTTAATATATTTCTCATGGGAGGGACCTGAATGTGTCTCAAGGAACCAAAGACATGAAAATCTCTTATTTTATGTTGAAATCCTCCTGTTATTACAAGTCCATTCACAAGACTAATTTGTAGAACAGGAAAAATCCATGTACTATAAAGTTCTAAAATTGTTTGGAAGCATAACCTTGCCCTCCTGTAATATATGCCTGTAAGTTGAGGTGGAATGAGAAGAATTGGAAACATTACAATTGGGATACACATCCAGATAAACCCTGGAAAAGAGAAAGGGAGGCACAAATCAATGGGCAATGTCCCAAATCTGCTCTGGGTTCTACCACAGAGCAAATGAAAATGCAAAACTTGGACGTGCACGTGAGGCAGAGGGAAAGGTGTGAGGTGAGCAAGGATCTGGTGGATGCAGGAGACGCTGCTGTCTCCTCCTTACACGTGAGGCTGTGAGGCTGTGTGGGAAATGCAAAACATCGTGACGCGAGTCACCCGAATTTCATCGCACCCCTTCCCTGCCAAGGAGGAACCACAGGCACTGCCAGGTGTGTTTACGTGTGCCCCCGGGTGTTTATGCATCTCCTGAGGCTCAGTGGGAGAAGGTATGGAAGTGCATGTGGAATTGCACACAGCAGGGTGGATGGAGATATTATTTCAAGCCCACACTGGCTACAAAATTCCAACCTTTCAGTCAAAAAGACCTGGGCAAGGTCTCAAGCGTTGCTGTCTACTCAGCTCTGTATCCCACCAGTCCTGTGATTCCATGGATTTCATGAACACAGGTTTGATCAGACACTTTGGGCTTCCACATCTGCAAAAGCATCCTATTCCTCGAATGAAAGTAATTTTTGCTGTCACAAAAATGTCAATGTTTGTAAGCCAGCACTCTGCAAGAGAAGCTGAAATGTGCAGGACAACCCACGCCTGGATCAGGACATGATACACTGGTGTGGCATCAGAGTGGATGGAACCCTGAAGCTGATGAATTTGTATGAGACAAGTGCACTAAGCGAGAATCTTCCATATTCAGGGTAACATGTGATTCCAAAAGGCATAAAAATATTTGAAAATTCATGTTATTATTAGCACTATTATTATCAAAGGACATTTCTTTAACATTTGAAAGTCCTTCAGTGCACTTGAAGATATATTTGTTTTAGCAACTTATATAATCCCCTCCTGTTTAAAGTTTTGTTTTAAACACATACAATTATCGTCTCATACGCCCTGATTCAGTAAGCACTTAGAAGCATTCCTATCTTTAACAGCATAGCTAGTCCCAGCTAATATCCAGGGAACGGAATTAGAGCTTCAGATATTAGCAAAAAGTAATGCAAATGTGAATTAAGCAACATGGTTTTGAAGTAAGTTGACTGAGGACTTTTTATTCCTTAAAACGAATGTGAAAGTTTGACAAAATATAGAAAAAAATCAAAGCGAGCATTACTGATATTAATAATTATTTTAAAAGTACATAAAGTCGAATAATTTAGTCTGGCAACTAAAAGGAAATAACCTTCCAGTAAGGGTAGTGAAGAAAAATGCTAACAGCTTTGAGGCAGAGCCATCAGCAAAAATACAATGTACAAACATATTTGGATATGTCCACATATATACATCTGTATATATATATATATATATATATATCTATATATATATCTACAAGCTTAAAGATGTATAGAATAAGAATGGTATTATTCTTGGGGTTCAGCATGTAAGCCACATTAACTAACATAGTTTAAGTTCCCTGCATTGCAAAGCATGGCTTTTTCCAAGCTAATAGAATTTATAATTTAAATTTATATCAGATCTTACCAAATTTATGTTCATACCTTTGCCTTTCCCCATGTAACTTTCCATACAGACAAACCTACATCTAACATGGTGCTTTGCTATGGAAAACTGTCACTGCCTCACGTCTGTCCGGGAGGTGAAGTGATATTCCCTGTTCACTATATAACTGGTAACAAATTCTGGTGTTAGGTAACAACTTCAGCCAAATTTTCATGAACTGGACCAGGTGAAGCCTGAATTATTCTTATGACTCAAAAGCAGTCCTGGGTCCTCTGTCTGGGGTTTTTCAAGGCAACTCACTTTATTGCTCATAGAAAAATTAAGTAATTCTTAAAGGCAAGGTGCAAGTATTAAAGCGCTAGTTTGAAAGTACTTAACAAAAGTGTCCTTTCTTTGTGAATAACTTGAATAAAGTGTTTGAATGACCTCTTCCTAACCAGAAGAGAATATAGAGAAGAAATTAAGCTTTATTGGTAAATTAAAGCCCAAATCCCATGGTTGATGAGAGATATGGTCCGTTTGAAATAGTTACAGTTTCAGACTTTCTCTTCTACAATCAGCGGGTGGAGACCAACATAATCCAATTAATTGTAATTCCCTTTTGTGGCACTGGTACAGTGGTGAATGATATAGTAAGTCCATTGAAGTCTTATCTTTGGTCAGATAATCCAAATGGATTCATATTATGAAACAGTCCTTTATAAAAGTTCTGATGAACAGAAGTGTTTTGACTTTAGTGAACCAAAAGATAAATTCTACACAAAATAAAATGTTTTGTCCTTGACATCTACAGGGCTTGTGTGCACCTGATTTCATGTAAGAATACCTCTTTCAGATGCTCTACTTCAAAGAGCCTGTTCATTAAAAAATAAAAACCTAAACTTTTTTCTCTGGACATCCTGAAAAAAACAAGGTGTGAGAACAGAGGTTTACATGTACGGGTAACCCGTTTCCTTGGAAATAGCCCCATCAAAATAAATGGGGTTACAGATGTGAGGAATATATGAATAGCACTTTGATAATTTTTCAGATTTCTATTTTTCTCATAAAACAACAAACTAATACTTCATTGATAATCCTTGTAGCTGTAAACAAATCATATATGTTTGTTCCTTTCTAGTATTGTAGGAGGACTAGGGGAATTGCTTAATTTTAGCTTGAGCTTTGATCTATTTACATTTGGAAGTCATTTACATAAAGGAAGTTATAATGATCTTTATTGTTTTGTTAATTATTTCCTTTGGTTATTGAAACTCACTCACTGAGGCACAAGCTCATTGTTACTGGGGTCAGTCTCAATAATATATTTGGCTGCGTGCAACAAGTCAGGATTGGGTGGTATTCTTGTGTTTTGAATTGTTTTCATGCAGGCCCTTTCAGTTTAACAATCACTGGAGACAGGACTGATTTAATGCATCACTCGTCTGATCCAGTGCTTCATATTTTGTATTTCTCCTTTCCTTTAAAGTTGTCCATAGCAAGCCCACACAACAGCAGAGTGTTTTTGCTTGTAGCATGTTGAAGTCTCATATTTACTAAAGGATATTGAGATGCCATTTGTGGAAGACAACACACTAGACAATATATTGAGGTCAGATCTTTACAGAGTGTCTGAAAAATACTCTTTTCCCAGTTTTTTTTTTTTTTTTTTCTCCCTTAAAGTATCTGGTTGAAATTTAATACAAAGAATTTTTTACCCTTTGGGGTACATTACATATGAAATAATTTATGACCCATGAATCACAAGAAGGCAGTGAATTAGGTTTCAGATAAGTCTGCCAAATATTACAAAACATTGTGTACAGATTTTTGGACTATGAAAAGGCTTTTGACAAGAATGGAAATAGAAGCAGTGTTAGAAACAGCAAGAAGGGGAAGAACAGAACAGCTATATGACAGAATCCTAAAGCACTCTGAGTTAGTAGCACAATTAAAAAGATATGAATATGAGCATATTTTTGAAGTATGAAAATGGGACAGAGAGTCATTGTCCAATTCCTCTCTGTATTAGATCTTGAGAGCCTTCAATTTATTTAAAATGTAGATTTGCGGACACTGATACACATAATTCTGATAAAAGATCTGACTGTAAATGGGGAAGAAAAAAAGATAAAACCTCTAAAATTAGATTGCAGAGAAGCTTACTGGAGAGCAATTACACAATAAAAAAATGTTAATAACAGATTTGAAGTTGGAAGGCAGATATTTACCTTGATTAATGTATGTATACACAACACACAACAAAGAAGAAGATCAATCAAGTCAAAAGCAGAATTCAGAATGGACTTTTCCCTTTGAACAGTAAAATGTATCCTGAAGAATAAGTTACTGATCTAGGCAAGCATTTGGTATTTTTGTTCTGTGGTCATTAGCCCAGTTCAAAATAAGGAGGGAAGAATAAACAGAAAGAAGAAAATAAATTGTGCTTTAACTATGAGGAAGAAGCTGAAGTTACTGTGCAATAAGTGAGTAGAGAGAATTAGATAGAGGGCAGAATCTTAGCACTGTAAGACAAATGTAATTTCCCCTCAGCACAGACATTTGATTTCTGTGGGTAGCAGAAAGTCTGCCAAGCCCCTTCTTGGTGTTCGGGCAGCCTTGGGACGGTAAGAGCTGGGTGGGAATTCCTCTGTGCTCCTTCCTTGTCCCTTTTTTTAAACCCTTGGTGGTACCTGGCTATTTCTCTGGCCCCAAAAGAAAGAGTGATCAGGCCCTGCAGGTCTCTATGCTTGGGCTGTGTCTGCCTGCTCCTACTCTTTGTTTACAAGTCACCTCTGAGAGAGTCTGGCAGAAGTATGTTGATCTGTAAACAGGTGGTCTATTTATTCTTAGGGAGCTTTCAGCTGCATTTTGAGGGGAAATATTCTCTCTTTAAAATCATTCCGTTTCCCATACGGAATACTTGATTCAGCTAAATTTAATGAATTTTAAAAGTACTTGTAATTATAATCCCATCACAGTAATTATTGCTTCAGATCACGATGATAGAATATGCTAAGTCAAAACTAATATCTGTCATTGAAGCCTGTAGCAGGTATTGGCAGTGAATAATGTATGAGTATCTTGGTGATGATACCTGTTTCTGGCTGCCAAAAGTAGTGTCCTTTTAGTACCACTGCACATTTTTATACTTTCAGTTCCAAACAGCAACTGAGAGCATAGAAATTTCCCCAGGGCTGTGGTGTCGCTGGCTGACCACTTTTCCAAACCTTTGAACTCCTCTGCATGCCGTCGTTATGTACCACCCCTGAACTCCTCAGCTGTGCTAGATCTTTTTCACAGAAACAATGAGATAGTTCATCCCTCTCTTACTCTTTGGACTTTGTGGAATTATATGAGGCTGAATGTGACCCCGTGTGCCCAAGTACAGAAATCTTTTCTTTTTCTGGCACAGGCTGGGGTTTAAGTTAGCAGTACATGCCTGTTCCAGCGTGCCCTCAGGTCAGAGAACTGTCATTCTGGGGGACCAGAACAAGCAGCGTTCTGGGTGCACACAGAGATGTTCTGCATTTTAGCTTAAGTTGCTCAGTAATTTGTGCTTGGACTTCATGGAAATGGGCACTCCAATAATAAAGACATGTTCAGGCACTGAAACATCACAGCTTAAATTTTCTGTTAAAAGGGCATGCCAGGTTCCTCCAGCAGAGGAGGAGAAAAGCACACAAGCTTTCTTTTGCTGACTATATCCTTGATAATTCACTAGTGCTAGCATTGGATGGATTCAGACGAGGCTGTTTAGAAATCCATTGCAGACAAAATGTAATGATTTGCTTAGCTGACATTTTCCTTGATTTGTTTAAACACTCTTGGAGGTTTCTTGGAGGAACCATGCATTGAGTTCAGGCAGGTCAATGGAGCTCCCAAACCTAGCAAGGGAGAGAGGAAGAACTCACAAAACTCCACCTGAATGAGGAAATTATTGTTTCACAGTAGTTGAGGCCTTTGTTGTGCTATTTCACAGAAGTTCCAGGGGGTTTATGCACTTTGGAGGGTGTATGTCAACAATGCAATGTCAGGGCAGGATTTACCTCAGCAGAGGAAGCTCAGCATCATGTGCTGTTTCACCAAGGGATTGAACTCCTTGTCACAGACTGAGAAAGAACCTTCACCACCTCACAGCATCCCATTGCTGTCATGTCTCTGGACATCCCTGTGCTCGACTGCTGCTCTAAATTGAGTTTTTGAAAGAAGCTGTTTGCCCAAACAATACCACTGTGTCTCTGCACTGGTGATCAGAGAAGCTGTGGCTTGTAAAATGCAGGTACAGCAATGGAACACACACACACCTTTCAGTGTACAATTTGATATCTGTGCTGTCAGTCATGAGAACAGCCCTCACAAAGGGATTTTGTCATGAAGAACTGTGCTGGTGCAAGTGGAGATCTTCTGCTTGAGTCTGCTCTTTCTCTTTTTTTTCCAGTTGAAGAGTATGAATGATCAGAAAAACATTTTTGATGAATATAACTATTAAAAAGAAAGGAAAAAGAGGTGTCTTCAAATTTCATACAAAGGTTCTTCAAGTTGGAGAAAAAAGCATAAGGACGTTGGTCAGTTGGTCTTTTCCTAGTGTTTGCATGAGGAATTTTCTTTTCCTCCTTCAACCACAGGACTTTGTTTTGGATCTCTCCGTAGTAAAATGCCTATTGGGATGAGTGAGTGCAAAAATTTCCCAGGGTTTAAGCCAATTGGGAATGCTTTATGCACACCCAGCTCTTCTGCAATGATTTTGTTGTGAGGGAGATTGTAAGGATTAGCTAGCAGCGCCACAGAGGACTTTCTCCAGGGGAGATCTCCCTCAGCATACACTGGGGTAAAAACTCCAGTGCTCTGAGGTTTCCCACACTGGAGCTGGGGGTTGACATACCCGAATGCCAACTTTTCATCCCAGTGCTGCTGTGTGCAGCCCCCAGCAGGGAAATGATGGAAAAGGCAGCAATGCCAGCAAACGGATCACAGTATGAGACCCAAAGAGAGCCTGTCTCACCAAAGGCTTTAGAAAGTTTTTTGAGGGCACAACCTCCACAGCAGACCAGGCGTTGCCAGCTGGGTTTGCAGGAGTTGCTTCCCAAGTGATTTGGGGTCATCCATGAGCTGCAAGAATGTGGAATGCTCAAAGTGGGGCAGGACTTCTGAAGGTGGTGCTCTGGCATGTGATGGCAGCATGGGCGAGAGACAGCTTAGAGCTGGGAGAATACAAGCTATGAATTATCTGAAAAGACAAGTGAAGGAGCAGGACTCTCAAATGACTGCATTTTGCTCCTAGAGATTAGTCTACATACCGGGCAGGGCATGTGGTTAGAGGAACCACATCCATTTTCTTTCAAAACTCAGCTCTCTCTACAGCTTTGGTTGATTTTCTTTTTGTTTTTATTTTTTTTCCCTGTCTTTAGCTGATCTTTCCATAGATTACCTTCTTCCTTTTTGAACCTCAGAATGGCACCCTTAAAACCAATGCTGAACTCCTGTTTGGTTCTACTGCAGACATTACAAGTGCCATTAAAAATGTGAATTGTTAAAAAGGCTAGATAATAACACAGCAAAACACACGTTCCCTTCACAAATGTATTATATATTGATTTTTTTTAAACTAATAACCTTGACAAGTGCCCACACTCTTTTTTTTCCCTTAATGTGGTCTTTATATTTTCAGCCTGAGTATTAGCATAAATTTTATGGGATTTTCTGGGCATATTTGTGTCTGTATCTAAGATATATGATATCAACTGGCAGTGATGGTTGAACTAATCAAATGCTACTGACAAGTTAAAGCAAATTTTTAGGACTGTGAGATTTTGAGCATCTTCCCAGATACAGTATCTCCTGACTGAAAGCAGTCCTTGACTGTCAAGTTTAAATACCAGATTAGGGACTTAATCTTTATGTAAGCAAAACACCCCAATAAGAAATATGTCTGAGTAAAGCCAAAAAGCCAGGTCCTCGCCTTAAACCCAGCCTGAAATGTGTGTGTGTGTTTGTTTATGGCCCTATCGCCATGGCATGCGAGAGATTCCAACCAGTGGGAACCAAATGAGAGTCTTAGACTCAATGGACTTCTATTTGCTTTTCCTTTTTTTTTTTTTTGCCTTTTTTTTTTTTTTTTTTTTTGACTTGGCATTTGTTCCTTCTAGCAAACATTTTTGAAAACTCTCTTATTGCTAGAGGGAAAATTGACACCCTTTGCTTTCACGATGATACATTCCTAACACGTTTCCTTGAAGAGCTGGAAATGGTGCAAAAATCTGGTAAGATAAGTCTCTATAAAGCCTTAGAAGTCAAGCATTCCACTTTAGACATTTAAGACAAATGCATGGCAAAAACAAGTTGTGTTTCTTTTTTTTTTTTTTTTAAGGTTTCTACTTAAAGTTCTGTGCCAAAGCTACAGTACTTATACATTTTCTAAATGTGTTTTAAGCAATAAGTTGTACAACATTTTTAGAACATGTGTTAAGCTATTTCTCTAAGAATGAAGCTCTTAACAAAACATAAGCACTCTGCATGAGATCTTAGCAGCAAAGTGCTTAAAAGATAAAGTAAGAATTGGTACCATGGGAAGAACACCAGCTGTAGAGCACACAGGTCCATTATGAGAAGTATGGTAGTGGGTAGGGAGAAAATGATTTAATCAGGAGTAAAACCAATTTTATTATAAGGGCACGCAGGGGGTGTGGCACCATAGTGAGAGGGACATTTCAAAATATCTGACAGATTTCAACAATGTGAAAACCCACCCTGTTCTTTAAAGTGACAGTAAACCCCATCAGGTCTCTCTTTTTGATGCTATTGTTAACAGTTGACTGTTTAAAGCTGGCCTGCTAAGATGCTGTCGATCTAGTTCAATAGTGTGTGGCAAAATAAAAGGCTAATTGTTGAAATACGATCAATCAAATATGATCTCAGAGTCTAAAGAAGATCCCCTCTGGTAACTCATTTGAGATCAAATCATTACTTTTATGATTGAGGTAATTGAATGGGAAAAAAAGAAAGAAAGGGGGAAAAAAAAAAGAGGCTTGAAACCAAAGAAGCAAGCAAGACATCTAAATGAAATGCACAAGTCTGCCTTTGTTCCAGCTTTGTCTCACGTTACTCCAAGTTAAGGAACTGGGTCCGTTCTTTATTTGTATACATCCCCCAAATCCAGAAATTTTGAAAGCACTTAATAACATTTATTAAATAAAAATTGAAAGACAACTCCATTTTGAATAAGATTTTCTGCCTTTCAAGTAGAGAAAACCATTACAGCACCGGGATCCAGAATTGTGGGTGTCCATGTGTCTTCAATGATTTTACCATTTTGTTTAGCAACAGTTCAGTAAAGAGGCTGCTCTTGAAGCCAGCTGAATTGCTACACATGAAATTTCAGTGACATTTAGTAAAACATTTCAGGACTATGTTGCTTCAAATTAAATTTGTTCAGCAGTGTTCATGGTTGGTCCCCGATTTACATTCAGACTGAAATTTTCTAAAAGAGAAAATCATAGCACATAGGGGGGAAAAAAAGCAAACTCCATTTTTGGAGTAACAGAACTTGGAGAAAGTGTGTGTCATTTTGTGTCATTTTAATTTGGACTAATAAGGATTTACTCTTTCCTCGAGTTTTATATGGATTATGATCTCACTGTTTATTATGTTCTAACAGTATCACTCTTCTAGAATTAAAAAGAAAAAAAAAAACACAAAAAAAACCTCAAAGAAAAATAGAATAATCATCCAATCTTGTTTTATTTTTATTAGAAACTCTATTTTAGCATTTAGTTTCTTTTATATTTAAATTCCTTAGCTCAGTCAAGCTTCAAAAGAAAACATTTTTTTTTTGTTTGCAAAACAGTTTTGGAGGCACTTGTGGTTTGTCTTTAGTGTGTTATCATTTTTGACAGCTTTGCATAGCCTAGGTAGGCCAACAGGGGTCTGTCTAATATTGTTGCTGGGCAAATCTTCCTCCCAGAGATGAAAACCAAACAAAATATTTTTGAAGCAGTAAGAAGGAATTAATATCCTTTTTCTCACAGTCCTCTATTCCTTGCTGACATTACATTCAGGCAAAAAAAAAAGGAGAAAAGCGTTCCCCATTATTCCCTTGTACATAGCAAGGCTAACACATGTAAAGCAATAACTCATTTTCTATTGCCATGTTTAGCATATGTCTCCTGTTGGCTCTGCAAGGCCTTTAGGCCGGTCCCTTGAGCCGTCCATCGTTGGCAACTCTTAGCCCCTCGGCCTCAAAACCAAATAGCTTTGAATCATGTTGAGCTGTGATGCTAATTTTCATACTGATGCATTATGGGAATAAATGTATCTGACATACTGTGTCAATGGTACTGTCTCTTTGTGTCTCTTGTTTTTTTGTTAGCTGCATTCCTACAGATGGTATTCCATTGAAAATGTTCTCTTCCTACAAAAAAAAAAAAAGAAAAAAAAAAGGGGAAAAAAAAAAAAACATGCACAGCACCAAACCTCTAGGTGCAGAAGGCTGTTAACGGTTGCTGATGATAGTAGGCAAACATTAACATAATAATTAGTGTCTTGTAATTGTTTCATTAAAACCAGTTGTTCCATTTCTCCTCGTGTTTTCCCAGAAGAGAAGCTGAATTTGGACGACAGCCAGTGGGAGGACATCCACGTTGTCACCGGAGCACTCAAGATGTTTTTCAGAGAGCTGCCTGAGCCGCTGTTCCCATACTGCTTCTTTGAACAGTTTGTGGAGGCGATAAGTAAGTACATCACATACAGTAGCAGCTAGTGAAATAGCCTGTTATATAAAAATAATAATAAACTTAAAAATGGAAGAGCAGGGGCATCTCAAATCTGGCTTACCTTCCATTATCCATGATCCTGTCTTTTTATTGTTTTTGACTGCCTTTTATCTCCCACAGCATTTAGGTATTTAACTGGAGAGAATGAAAGAAAAAAAATATCAAATTATTGATCTATAAATTTTGTCTCTGCAATTTGACTGTAGTGCCTAAAATGGTTTAGGAAAGGAATTAAAATGTGTATGTGTTCAAAATATGCTAGGCTGATAATCCATGTATCCCCAAACACAAGAGAGAGGCTAATAATTGTGAATCACGTTAGAAGGGGCTGTCTTTATGTTAATCAGAATGAAATGCGTGTGTTTTGTTCCACAAGGTTGCAGACTCTTGCCTTGCAGTGATCACAAAAAGAATGCAAAAACATTCATGTTCTCATTTTCATATCTACCTTTGCTTGATTATTATTTTTTTGTTTAAAGTTGGCAGGCAGCAAAAGTATTTTCAAAGTCCCAGGCATTTATTCCGTTCCACGTCTCTGTGGTTTATGTGCTGCAAACCCTCCATTGTAGTTAATATATGCAGGTGCATTTTGTAAAACTGTATCGGCTTGGAAAAACTTGACAAAAAAACCCAGTGATTTGGGGGTTTGCTCCCATTGGAAAGGGAGGGGAGGGAGAGGGATAGCTTAAAGGGAAAAAGCCAAGTAGGAGATTAATTAAAGATCCAATAGAGAAAATCTCTAGGAAAAAAACAAACCCAACAAAGTACTCAGAGGTCTGATTTCTGAGTGATGGGCACACATATTTGCCATTGCTGTTAATGAGAGCTGGGTGTGCACATGCGCAGCTGTCAGGGAATACGAAACCCTTAATGTACAGCTCACTTTGATTTTATATTCATAAGAGTCTTTAGTTCAACTAAAGCTTTTCAAGACCCAGCATCAGATATAATGAGGTTAAATACATCTCACAAGATCCTTCCCTGCTCAGTTATTTGGAAGTGCAGTGCTGCTAAACGCACGACGTAAAGAAATGCATTACCTGAAATTTACTCCTGGCAGCTCACTTTCTTCTCCTTCCAAAGGAAATCAGGGGGGGGACATCATCTCTCAATTTAAGTTCCTGTTGCACAGCATCTGCAGTGCTGAGAGGGAGAAACAATAAAGAATTTCTTATTATTCAGCTTCTGGTATGCCTCAAGATAAGATGCTCATTGAAGCACCAGCACCTGAAGATGCCCTTCAGGTGGTTTTCCATCCATCTGCTTTGCCCTCTTGGAAAGGAGTAGATGAGGGATTCTCAGCCAGCTCATGGGGCGTAGCCTGGCAGGTCATCCACACCTCCTATGAAGCTAATTCTGCAGTCCAATATTTGATATTGAAGAAGAACTTCTTTATGTCAAGGGTGGCAGAGCACTGGAACAGCTGCCCAGGGAGTTCATGGAGTTTCCCTGTCTGGAGACTCTTCTGTCACCTGCTCCAGGTGACCCTGCTTTGGCAGTGGGGATGGACTGGAGGATCTCCAGTAGTCCCTTCCAACCCCAACTATCCTGTGATTCTGTGATCCATCCTCTGCCATCACAGTCCACCATCATACTGGTCTTCTGGGGCTAAACATATTTATCCTCCCCCTTATCCCTACTTTTATTGCGTGTTGGGGCATGTTTTGGCTGTGCAAACACTACTGTATTCTGAAGAAAGTTATCAGGACACCATGATCTCACTTCTGTTGTCTTCTGCCCTCATCCTCTCTGCTAGTGTCCAAGTCAGGGTGATTTGACGTCTTTTGGTGGCCCAGTGGGGATGTTTTTGATAGTGGAAGTACCAGGTAACCGGCTGCAGACTTGAGAATTAAGTTTGAAAGCACATCAGGAAGAGACTGTCTACTAAAGCATTAATATTCATGAGTGAGAAATTAATGTCCCTTTCTGCTATTTGAACTATTATTAATTCTTATTATTATGATTTTGAGAGCCATTATACACATTGATAGGCTAATGAACAGTCATTTATAAAGAGATTTTCAGACAGTTTATTCCTAGGAAGGAAATGCTAGCACTCTAAGATGTGCCTTGCACTATTTCAAACCCCTAATTCTTGTTGCTTGCTTTACTGCACATCAGGGTGATTTCTACCTAATGCAACTGTCTAAAGTAAGCTACGATTTCCAATCAATCTTCTCTTTATTTGGCCTTTACTGCCATAGGATCTACAAATCCGTATTCTTACCAACTCTACTTAAAAAACGTCTATAAACAACAATTAGGTGTTTTCAGTGGTTTTGGAGCTCTTCTGTATGTTAATAGTCCTGAGGCAAAATAAAAAAATCTCTTTTCTCCAGTATCATTTCCATTGCAGATGATTCTTTGGCTACTTGTGCTAATTAATTTGCCTGGTCAGTACTGAGCCGCTAGAAAATTTCCTTTCTCCAGTTTGTTGTAAAAAAGAGACTGTAGTATCTGATCCTCAAAAATTAGAATTATTAGCATGCAGGGATGGGTGTGCATTACAGTTAGAACAATGCCAGAAAGAAAGCAACTTGATCCCCAGATTGCCACGGTGATCCCTGCTCCACCACTCAAGACCCCCTTAGTCAGAGCCTTGCATGGGTTAAGTAAGATGAAGGGGTCTAAAAACCTACCTGTAGTAGGCAGTAACAAGTTCCCAATAACATTTATGGGGATGTAGACATTTAGCAGGAGTTTTCAGGAGGAATTAGAACCCAAGAGGTGCAATGGACTCCTTATGCTGATATTATTGTAAAGACTATGTGGAAAAAAGTCCATTGCAAGCTTAGTATCAATTTTCCTGGATGCTACTGCCATTTCAATTATGTCCACAGGAACAAAACTTTACAGAACTGTGTATTAGGCAAAGCACTTGCTCTCCACCTTCAATTTCCCCTGCAAATAACTTTAGATATGGCCATACTATTAGAACAATTTAGATATGACCAGAATATTAGAAGATAATTCAGTATAGTACAGAATCTTGGAATTCTGCTTGCCAAGCTGAAGCTGGATAGTAACTGTCCATACAGCTTATATCAGAGAACTTATAAATGATAAATGGAAGGCCATGAAACCTCTGGCCCAATACTAATTTTGTTCCTTAAGATTTGGAAAGTAGGGTGGTTTTGTTTTGCTTTTTTTTCCAACGACTTTTTCTAGTATCACTGGCAAGTCATTTTGTGTTATTTTGGATGAAATATGCACTTCTAAAGTGCGCCCAAATGCTGCTATGAAGTCAGGTTCAGCCACACTTAGATTACTCAGTACCACAAATAGTTCTATTGATTTTCTGGAAGATCAACAGATTGTCTGCAAGTAAAATTGTGCTTCATGTGAGTAAGGTGGTAGAAGTGCCAATAACTGAAACAATCACCTTATTTACAGAATTCAACCCTCATGGCCATACAAACTTTTGACAGGACTTCAGCCCCTAAAACCTGCCCCTAAAATCTGTTAGAAATGTTAACAGGTAAATGTGCTAGCTGATTCTAAATCTTTATTTTGATTGAACTAGTTTCCTTGAAATGTCTCAGGCAAAGGCATTGAGAAAAAGAAATTTGTCTACTACAGTCTCTGCGCACTGATGGCTGATATCCACAGCACAGGAAATATTTAAATATCCACTAGTCCTTCCAGATCTTTTCAGCTGGAGCAAGCTGTATAGACTCTGCATCTGTATAGACAGTGCATCTGTCCAACTGCAGTTAAGAAAAAACCTCACTGATATTCCACAAAGGAAAATTCCACCCAGTTCCCAAAGCTGCAACATCTGTCTCTGGTTTGGGAGGCTTGAGTTCAGGTCTTTGATTTTCTCTGCAACAGGTTGGAAAGATTACTACATTGGAAAGATTTTTTTCAATGAGGTCTAGTGATTATGCCTTCATTTCAGTTCCTTATCGCTAATATGAATTTAATAGGTGCCACATAAGCTCTGCAGATAAATAGGAGATTTATTGTTTAAAATGCACACACAGAGGCAGATGTGTATTTATATATATATATATGTACTCTAAATAGAAATCCTTCTGCCAGAATTACGATTCTCCTGCAGACAGTTTTCTGAATGAACGTATCACTTACTGCTGTGGGTTTCCCACTTGAGGCAGATGAACAGCGGAATGAGATTAATAAAAAAATGTAGTGTTGAAAATCTGACTTGCAGGTTTTCACGTGGAATCCACAGTCTGATATGTCTCAGTGTGGGGAACAGAAAACAAGGGGTCCACATCTGACACCAGGTCTCTGGTGAAGGGACACATTCCTGAAGGGAGATTACAAAAAGATGGAGACTGAGACTTTTTACAAGAGCCTATAGTAACAGGACAATGGGGAATGGATCCAAACTGGGAGTAGGTTTAGCTTAGATATTAGGGAGAAATTCTTCCCTGTGAGGGTGCCAGAAAAGTTCTGGATGTCCCATCCCTGGAAGTGTTCAAGGCCAGGCTGGACAGGGCTTGGAGCAACCAGGTCTAGCGGAAGGTGTCCCTGCCCACGGCAGGGAGTTGGAACAAAATGATCTTTAAGGTCCCTTCCAACTCAAATCACTTGATTCTATGATTTCTAGGGCACTAGATCCAGTCAGCATATGTGGCTTCAGTCCTGGTAATTCCCCCACAGATCAAGCCCCCCAGCCACTTAGAAGACAAAGCAATCCCCCATCTCTGGAGCACAGGATTTTCAGCCCAGACAGGAAAGGAAGCATTTCTCTGCAAGGGGAGAGAGCAGAGCCATAGGCACCTAAAGACCCTCAAAGGTCACAATTGTAGTACCTAATTAGTCTATGCACCTGAAGGGATAGATGGCAGCTGAATAAAGTTTTTCACAATTTAAGTGCCTAGACACCACCTAAGGTCCACATTAGATACTCATTTAATTTTTGTTTTTTCAAGATCCGGATTTTTTTTTCTTTGATTGCTCTGATAGACCATTAACACTTTTTTCAAATGATTTCACACATATCCTTTCGATATATCAATTAAGGTCTCCTGGTGCATGCTAAGCAGAATTCTCAATGTCATTCCTATCAATCCTACAATGTTATGTGTTACCCTACTATACAGAAACTGAAGATGGTTATTTAGCATTTACACATGATAGAGTTTTGTAACATTTTTGGTTAGCAAAAGCTATTAGATAAAAATTTTTTTTACAGTTTTGCTCATCTGTGACACTGGTCTTTACTAGTCTGGCCTGACAAAAATCTATGAGGGTAACATAGCAAAGCAATAAATTCTTCTTCCATAGGAAGAATAGACTTGTTTTATTTTAACCCTCAAAAGCTACCTGTGCTATCAGTAGTTGTCAGTCCTCTCCATGCTGGTCAGTTGTCTTCATCTCCAGCATAGCTGGCATTAGTAAAAAGCTTTTCTCTGAGCTTTGGCTCTTGTTCTGTTTCACAAAGGGCCCCCAAGAAGCCTCTGCCTGTGTGGCTTGAAACAACATGTTGCAGAAACTCACATCTATCTGGGCAATGATCACGCTTCGGTCTTCAGCAGACCAGAGCCAATTTTGCACTGAATAATGTAACTTTTGAGGAGTTTGCACAGAAGCTGTCTGCACCAAAATCAGGCAAAAATTAAAAAAAAACCAAAAAAAACCAAACGGTGTCAGGAGACAATAAACAAATCAAGTCATCAATACATAATCATGACCAAAGAACTGAGCCGCATCGGTTGAAAATATAATGTCGGAAGGACCTGCTCTGAACTGCTATGCAGTGTTATGAAAATAGTAGCTGGGAAACAGAAAGGAAGTAAATACATTCATTTATTCTGACAGTCATAACATCCTTGTATCATCTTGGTGGAAAGTTACAAAAGATGTCTAAAGAGATTTTCAAAAGACATCTAAAGAAACCTCACTCGAGGCTTACAAAGAACAAGGCTCAAGGCCAACTCGTCTTGGAAAGACAAGTCAGCATATTGCACTGTAAGAAATCCATGACAGTCTCTTAACATCATCACGTAATAGGTTCCTGAGAAACCAAATCTTATCAGTCTCTGGCATTATGCAAATTTCTGTCATAATCTCAATCTGTGGGCTTCGAGTCCTAATCAAACTGCCTTCAGATTCACAGTTGGCGAGCCTCCTATTGAAATCGTTTCTCTATCCTCTATTTACTTGTCCAAGGAAGTTTTGGGGCTTGGCATGGCATCAGAAAGCCTCAATTTCATGTGAACATGGTGATTTATAAACAAATCCAAGGTCACCACAATATATTTCACATGATACATCATAACTAATACACTTTTTTGGCCAAATTTAAAAACGAGAAGACAGTAGAGATCCATAAACTAATGTGAACAGAAAACAACAACTGTGTAGAAACAAGAAGTAATCAAAAGTTAAGGTGCAAGTTTTTAAAAAATTTCTTAAAAAAACAGGAATGATTTTATGAGTAGCATAATCTCAGGGATTGCCAACCATGCAAATGTATGAATACATCTGTGGTATATACATTCTCCAAAACACAGTAACACTAAAAATAATAGCAGCTAATTCAGAATGGGGTACTGGGTATTTTCAGTGGGATTTGAATAGTATTAAATTCATTTTTGAAATATTCTTGAAGTCTTATCTGGAAAGTTGTGTGAATATCTGATTCAAGAATGAGTAACTGATATTGACAGCGAAGGAAAAAGCCCTCACATTTTAGAAGAGATGTTAGATGATACAGGAGACAGCGAGACTACAAGAGAAGGCTTCTAATCTATGGATGTTAACAAAATACAGATTCGAAGTGTACATGATCATCCTGAGTGAAACAAGTAAGTAAAAGAAAATAAAAGTACAAAATATTTAAATATATTTAAGCTGTAACATTCCCAACATTATACCATATTCTAACACAGTCTTCACCTAAATTCAAGCCAATAATAAAGAATATCTCCACTGAAGAGGTAAAAGGAGGCTGTTGTACTTGCAATAGCAGCAAACTGGTAACCAAAGGTTCACTCCAGGCTTTTTGTTCCCAGGAGGTGTTAAGGAACAATGTGTCCTGGTAACCTCCCAGTTCTTTCTCAGTGACCTTTTCTTCACGGCTGCAAACTGTTTCTGCTCAACAGCACTTTTAAACAGATCTTTTCAGGTCTGGAAGCAACTGTTTTAGGGGGGAAAAAAAATTAAAAACTGGAGGTCATGTCTTTGAATAGATTTTTACTTTTGAGGTGTAAGGTAGCCCAAATTAAGAAATGTTTTAAAAAAAAAAGGAAAGAAATTAATAGGTAAGACTTTTCTTCCTCATTTTCTTTTCCTCTGAGAAATGAAAAAACAAAACCTATGCAGGAAAATTTACCTCCTCTGCAGGGCTTTTCCCTGTGAAGGATGATCAGGTAACACCTGTCCATAGGCAGCCTGATTCTAGACTTGGGTTTTATTTTTCTAAACAAGACCTTCTGGATTTAAAACAAGATATGCTGTGATATTTACTAATGCTTTTCTTTGGATAGCACACAATTCTGCTAAAAAAGAACAAGTCATAAAACTCTTAAATCTACACTGAAACCACATGTTAACAGGATTTTCCCCTTTGTAAACTTTACCTAACACAGTGTTCTGGTGATCCCATCAAATGAAAGAATATTTAAATTATATTTAATGAATAAAATTTACCTTTTGAGGAAGAGAGGAAGCCCTGCAGAACCTCACTGAAAGGGCTACACCAGTGATTAAAATTGTCTTACTATTACAGGGACAGAAACACAGTTTAATTTGCTCTTATAAATATGGTGGAGGCTTTCCAATTATCATCAAAGGAAATCAGAAATTTTTAAAAGAATCTGTACTTGGATTTTTCTATCATGCAAAAGTTTGCATAGGAGGGACATATTCTCCCCCAGTTTAGACTTGTTATTATAGTTATAATTTTTTTAGCATAGCAGAAATTTTATTGCGGATGCCTGGCCTGTCTCTTAACTCATGCTAATTATATTCATAATTAAATGTTAAACAAGAATTGACTAGGCCAACTGGCTTGCACAGGTGTTTGTGAAAGGAATGGTTTAATGCTCCCACAATAAATTATTGGATACAAATCTGCAGTAAACTACACAGGGAGAACCCTTTTCAAGAACTTTGATGTACGTGGTAGGTCCAACACCGTGCTTTGAAGCCAGGGCTTGCAAGCAGCGCTTACAAGAGAGTTTTATGTCTAAACTGTGACTTGTCCTGAATTGCACGAGCACTAACATGGCTAAAAGGTCTTCTTCTGGGTTCTTACCTGCCATGGGATGCAGCTGTTCAGAGCATTATCGTTTATGGGAAGGTAGAGTAGTCACTGGATGCTTGGTGGAAATGTCATCTGCCTCACTTCAACTTGCGAAACAGTAGTTTATATTTGTGACTAATGACCAGATTAATCACAGAGGCTCCAGAAACTCTGATAGCTTTACACCGATTGCTGGTTCTCAGAGGATGGAATCAAACACAAAGGGAAAAAGACTGGGGTTTCAGTTTGTTCCTCTTCCACTTAATTTTGGGGCATGGGAAGCAGTCTATTTGTGTAATTTAAATTTCATCTGTGCTTAAGAGACTCTTTTTTCAGGGGTAAAGAACTGTCACAGCTGCCCAGGGAGGTGATGGAGTCACCATCCCTGGAGGGATTTAAAAGTGGTACAGATGGGGCACTTGGGGACATGCATTAGTGCTGGACTTGGCAGTGCTGGGGAAATGGTTCGAGTTGATGATCTTAAAGATCTTTTCCAACCTAAATGATCCTGTGATTCTATGAAGGAAAGGGCAGAGGAAGAATAAAGCCAATTTGAGAGTCTGTATCTGGGTTAACATAAGGGAAACCCATGGTGAAAATCAAGCAGGAGAGAGTGGTGAAAGAGAAACTGAGAAATCCAAGCAACAACACCGGGCAGGAAGGGGTTGGGAAGAAGAAAGAGGAGGAGATCTTTAGTGACCCTGTAACCTGGAGTGTTTGGGGGAGGCAGGGGGAGAGGAACTTCCCCTGAGGGTTATCTAGAGCTCTTGACAAAGTGAGAATTGGCACTCTGGGTTTGAGGGGAAAAATGTTTCATCAGGCTTGTGAGTGAAGCTTCCACTTGGGGAAAGTAGTAACAGGAGGAGAAGCAGCCTATAATGCCACAGTTACACAATTTCAGAGGTGCAAAAAATGGAAGAAGTGAGGCAGGGGAAGTGGGAAGAGAAGACCAAGAAGGGAGGGAGAAGGAGAAGCTCCAAGAACAAGAGAAGGGGATGCTGAAAGCCATCCCCCTCAGTGCTGTGCTGTCTTCCTCCCTCCCTACACCGTTCTACTATCCAGAAGTTTCTACCTTTTCAAATAAGAGTAGCACCACACCTCTGTGTGGTGACAGGTGTGATCTGAAGCAGCAAAGATTAGCATGTTGATGCCTAGGTGAAAAAAAGGTAACAACTGAGTTGTTCTCTGGTCCTCATCACGTAGATATTTGAGAACCTGGTACACTATTTGAAGACCTAGACTGCTGCAGCTGTGGCATTCAGAGTGTACTAACTTTATGGAGTATTTCTATGCATTCTAAATGTTTCAAGCAACTGAGTTAGGGGAAAGTGCATAAACTTAGCCTTCACACTTAGGACTACGAAAAACCTTTGGGTAGAATTTGGTAGATGAAAAATTAAGTCATATAAACCATATATTTTCTGTACCTTTATCACTGAGCAGTAATTAATCAGAAAGGAGTTACAGCCGCTCATTTTTTCTGGAAATGGTCTAGAAATTGTTTGGCACAGAAAAAGAAAGGATCCATTAAAAGTTCTAAAAATTCCACGGAGTAGGCAGGTGCAGAATCAAGTCAGGAATGGTCACAAAAGCGACCTCACAGTTTACCACAATAACAGAAATATACTAAAGGGCATAAAAAAATACATCAATGCAATGAGAATAATAACAGTAACTCTGTCTACAGAATGCTCACTGAATTTCACAGAATGTCAGAGTAAAGTTGAGACACAAGTTCGAATCAGGCCCAAATTTGCCAGGGTGGAAGTCCAGGCTCCCCTTCCCTGAAAGCATCACCCTGTGGGGCATTGCTTGACACAGGCCTGGATGCCTGATTTCCCTGTTTTGAGCAGGTCTGTGTCTGCCAGAGGAAATGCAATTGCAAACTGAAATACTTTGGGAAAGCATTGATGTCTCAGTGTGAGGGTAGGCTGGTGTTCTTACCAAGGCTGGGCCAGAGTTCAGAGTTAATAGGATTTATAACGTCTCTTGAGGGACACAAATTGTGAAAAAGTGGTGCTGGAAAACTGGGTAATGTGGCTGCAGAAAAGCATCCTCAGCAGCTGTACTCCACCAGCTGTACCAGACAACAGCTAAAAGGGAAGTCAAGAAAAGTAAGAAATAGTGTGGGAATGGGAACACTGAGTAGTGCTGCACATCCTCCTAAACGGGTGTCAGGGAGTGTGTGACACTGAGGCCACAGGAACTTGTCAGACGTGACTTTTAAGGATGCTTCTTGGGATGCAGGAACATTTCTTCAATCCACTGCCTTCTGCTGATAGTACAGGTATGGAATTTGAATGCCCGCAATTTTAAAATAAAATGCAGTTTGTCTTGGTTCCTGGAGAATCAAACTGCTCCGTTTGACTCCCTTCTACGTAAAATTCACAAGCTTGTTAACCCTTGTGACTGCTGGTACATTTTGGCCCCAGTACTAAGGCTTTAATTGCCTGCAAAGGTATATCTCACAGCACCATCTCACTCACCAACAGCTCATGGCCTGACTCGGTCACTGTTTGGAGTGATAATGTTAACACTGGCAACAAAAAACCTGCAATCCAGGCACAAAACCTCTTCACTGAGATGTACTCAGGTGGTCAGAAAATCAAACTGCACATTGTTCACTCATAGAAGAACTGGAGCAACCAGAAAGGACTCTCAAAGGCTTTAGGACCCCAAAATGTGACTGAGAGTTCATGCAAAACACCTGGTGTCTGTAGCTTGTTATCAGGACAGCCCCAGGAGCAAGGGGAATATTTTCCAAGCTGGCATTGCTACCATGTCCTGTAAAGGACATGCACACACAGAGACAGAGTGAGGTAGCCAGGACTAAACCCCAACATGATTTGCATGGTTCATCTCCCAAAACTCCTGCAGGTGCCATTGAAAGTAGAGGGACTGGGAGAAAATTGGCCTGGTACATCCACGGGGTGCCTACTCACAAGGAGGGCAAATAAAGCGAGTGCACAGTCTGTGACGTTTTTCTTTTCCTCCTCTTCCTTTTCTTTTCTTTGTTTCCATTTTCTTCTTTCTCTCTTTGTTCTCCTTTCTCTTTTCCTTTTGTTTTTTTTTCTCCTTCTCCTTCTCCTTCTCCTTCTCCTTCTCCTTCTCCTTCTCCTTCTCCTTCTCCTTCTCCTTCTCCTTCTCCTTCTCCTTCTCCTTCTCCTTCTCCTTCTCCTTCTCCTTCTCCTTCTCCTTCTCCTCCTTCTCCTTTCATCCTTCTCCTTCTCCTTCTCCTTCTCCTTCTCCTTCTCCTTCTCCTCCCTTTCCCTTTTTCTTCTCTTTTTTTTCTTTTCTTCCTTTTTTTTCCCTCCTCCTTTTCTTTTTTCTTTTCCTTTTCCTCTTTCTTCTCCTTTTTCTTTTCTGTTCTCTTTTTTCCTTTTTCTTCATCACCTTCTTCCGCTTTCCTTTCCCTTTTCTGTTTCCCTTTCAGTTTCCTTTTCTTTTCTTTTTTCCCCATCTTTTCTTTTGAATTTCCCTTTCAAACAAGACGAAACTGGAGGAGCAGGAAGGCTTGCCTGGCAGGCAGGTTTATACACGCTTCTGCAGCTCCAGCTCTGGGCTATCAAGTGGCACTTCTAGAACAGCCTTTTCCCTGGCTTGTGTTCGATTCGCATCTGGATGTTCACATGCAGCCAGAACTAACCTACACTCTCTGCAGCTGAGGTCGTTGCTTGGTTTTCTTTATACCACAGATCAGGGCACCTGATGAGGCCACATTCCTGCTTGTAAGCTTAAGTGTATAATTAAAAAAAAAAAATAAAAAAAATTAGCCCACTGTGGAGAGAGAAATCCTCTACAGAGAAAAAATAAACCGTGATGAGAGTAACCACTTTAGGAGATGTTAGAATTTGATCCAGGATCTGTGTTTTTGCTTTGAAGCAGTAGTTGTCCTTTAGTTCAGATGGTATTTGTGAATTGCTGCCTCAAAAAAATAAAAAGGGGTCTTTTGGCACATTCTTTAGGCTGATGACAGGCAAAATGAAGTAGATTCTGTCTCAGAAATCTCCACAAATAATCTTAGGTTTGACATAACACACCATGTCATGAAGTGATATAAGCCACATAAGCACAAAGCAGGCTTTAAATTTAAAGAAGAATAATCCTATTTTCAGATAGGATACTTTCCATCAATTTGGATAACAAATATCTGATGCAGAATATAGCCATATTAATGTTGAGATCCCTTAAAAGCTGCAGGTCCTGGTAGCTGGTGGCTGTGGCAGCCTGCTTTCTACCTGTGCTCTCTGAAATTTGTTCAGACCATACACACACACACATGCATAAAAGATTTCTATCTGGAAATAAAGATCTGCACCTTTTTTTGCTGACTTTAACCCCTCAGCACCAGTGATCCAGAGTTCCCAGTGCTAAAAAGTGATGCAAAATGCATTAATGCTTAGCACTGGGAAATCCCAACTCCTGGTGCCAAGAGGTTCATAAATATAGTAATGAAACCTCTTGACTCAAAAGTGAGCACTATTTAACAGAACAAGCATGAACAGCCTTTAGGAGATTTTGCAGCTGGATTTGTTCCACTGTGTCAGAGCTGAACTTCCATGATAGTAGTTTTAAAAAACGGTGCATGGTTAAAATAGAGAGTTTAAGGAAGCCAGGCAGCCAAAAATTAAAACTAAATAGACCCATGGAAAAGGAAAGTAAATATATTGCTGCATCCCTACCAGAAAAAGAGACATCAAGATTCCCCTGTATGAATCCAGTAACAGATGTCAAGGTCTTTGGGAAGTGTCCACTAAGCTTTATTTTGCACATGTTCCTGAACAACTAAAAAGAGTACTTTGTGTGATAATTTACTAGCAAATCAGTATCAATAAATCAGAATCATGTAAGCAGTCATGTTTATTATATCCTTGTTGCTTAATATTCATGATAGTAATTTATTTTTATAGTACAGTTTCACTGTTATCTCCTCCTTTGCTGTAACTTTGAGACAAGCAAGCTGCAAAAGCAGAAGGTCAGGTAACCCTTTGAAGACTGCAAAAGTTCATTCACTTGGAATTTGCCTGCTTTGAGGTTTTTTTTTTCTAATGCCTTAGTGGCTCTTTAAAATATTTATACTATCATTCCTAACCTAGAATTATTTATCTAACAAATATGTCTGCAAAATCAGAGTTGCAAAGCAGTGTACAGATACCCACTCTACAAATGAAGAACCCCAAGTTTCTAGAACTGCTCAACTGAAAATAGTCATGAAATCTGGTGTTAAGGTCTGTATTTTAACAAAATACTTTAAAAAAATTTAAAACTTACAATTATGTAAGGTTTCCTGTGTTTTTCAATGGCAAGACTTGTTAATCAGGATGGCAATGATAGAAATAGGAGGTTTTATCCATGGAACATGCAGAGTACAAACAACTGCAACTTCTACCTGTCACTCCTACTGAGACACCTCATTACTGAGTGAGGCCTTAGTAACTTAAGATCTGCTCCTTAACAGTGCATTCAGATTTAACTGAGTAGCTCTTTTTATTTTTTTTTTCACATGTACTTTTAGTAAAAAAATGGATTTCAGCTGTGCCAGTTGAGGTACAAGGACCTCTATTGTTCCTTTAGTGCAGTCATAAAGCACAATTAACTTTAATGAGAAAGCACAAATTCAAGGACGATGTAGATGTCAAGATGTTCTCTATTTCCTATAAATCAGAAATCAACAGAATTCTTGATTTTCTTTGCATTCTTTTCAAAAAATATTTTTCTTTTCTGCTGATCTGCTTCACTATTTCCCCTCAGACTGAGTTTGTGTAGCAGAAGAACCATTCAATATGTAAAACTCTTCTGGTTAAAGACAGCCTGTAATTACACAATGGCCTCATTGGTATGTCCCCTTGTCTTTCAATTAAGGATGAGCTTTTGATGAAGTTGTATTGGTTACTGCACATAATCAATTGTTTCTCATCCAGGAACATATTTTTCATTAGACAGGAGGTGGAGGCCACACAAAAAAATATTGCTGATCAGATGAATGAAGTCTAAACCTACCTCATCACAAAGATAACATCTAAAAATGCTTCAGGTTTATTTACGGCAAACAAAAAATATGACTAGGCTTCAAGAAATGATGAAGATAAGCAGACATAAAAGACATTTTTATTCTAAGTGTAAACTATCATTAAATGTATTTAGATTTATACCCTATAATTATTATGATTGTAGCAATTAATCAATCAACTGATTAACACGTAGGGTCAGCAGGACACAGTGATCTTATCTTGAAGCTTGAATTAATTAATTATTCCTTACTCTACATTATTATTTTCTACTTGTGTATGTTTTCCTAGTGTCTCTGTTGAAAAAATATATCCTTTTTTTTCCCAATGATGTATTGAGTCAAGCACGGGAAGACACTGACGTACATTTACTAATTTGCCATCAGAATTTCAAATTAATTAAAATATTTTTAAAGCATTGCATAATTTTTAACTACTTGTTATATTCTAATTAGCAAGGTTCAATTAAATTGTTTTCAACGTAGCAACTTAAGAGCTCTCATCTCTTCAAGTGGAGTCAAATTCAGCGGGTGTATATTGTTGCAATGATATAATTCCATGTTCATTATCCCACAAGCCAGTGAAGTCTCTCTGAGCCTTTGTTTACTGTCTGTGGCAGTGTGAGGATTTTCCAGTTCCACAGGCAATCCTGCTGTCGGGAGTTCTTCCTGAAATTCGGCTACGATTCAATTTGCTTTATGCAAAGTTATTTTATGCCCCTGCCCATGGCACGGGGTTGGAATCAGACGATCTTTGAGGGCTCTTCCAACCCAAACCATTCTAGGATTCCAAGAAAAGCATCCCTTCCAATAGCCCCTTCCTTGCACAGAACATTTCCTCTGTCTCTCTGCAGTAGAGTTTGTATCACCCTGAAGTCACTGCTAGAACTCTTACTGGCTCCAGAGGAGACACCCTATTGCACCATCACTGTGCCCAATTTCCTCCTGGTTATCAGCCCCGAGTTTGTTTGACATTCCTCGTTCTTAAAAACTCTGGTTAAGGGTTTTATTATTTTTTTTTTCTTTTTTCTATTGAGGGTGCACTAAGCCAGGAAACAAGAAGCCCGGAGGTCTGGCTGCACCCTCTAAACCCGCGGCTCTCCACACAAAAAGGAGGGGAGGGTGAGCTCCTCACCTAAAGGAGCTTATCATGAGCTGAGCTGTCAGGACGTGGAGGCAAAGAAGGAAGGAGTGACTCTTCCTGTGGGTTCCACGAGCAGGTTTATCACAGGTGAAAATTCCAGGGATGAAGAGCCAATTTTGGAGAAGACCCAGGGATCTTATACTGGAGACAGGAAAGGCAGGGATAAGGATAACAGCAGTAGGGTAGGGCTAAGGAGGGGAGACTGACAATGAGGTAACCAGTAGGGATAACTCACAGGAGGGATTACAGGGGACAGCCAATGGGGTGTCGAGTAACACAGAAACTTCTAGAACTGATACATATTTAACTAAGGAAAATGAATATTTACAGACATACATAAAACAAACAAGGGAGAACAAGAACCAACCAGCATAGAATAGGCAAATCACTGACCCAAGGGGTGATGGGATCTCACCCTCACCACGGAGGCAGTCTCTAAACATTGGTGCCTGACCACCAAACTCCACATTCTAGTGTTTTTTGCAGGGTTGGGGTTACACTGCCACCTTCTCTTTTGTGTTTTCTTGTCTATTTTTAGCTTATTTTGTAGTTGCTAGTTTAAAGCGAGCCTAGGAAGCCCTGGCAGTGTTGAAGAAAGGCTTAAGTGCTGTGGCAGGTAGCACTTAATTCAGTGTGTTGTCCCAAAAAACATTCAAGTGCTCTGTGTTTGTAAACCCACATTTTTGTGCTATTATCACCTACTAATCAGCACTTTGCTTGTACTGTGATGAATAAGGATAAAATAGATTTTATAGGCATCTGCCTCCCCTCTCGTGCTGCCCTTTGCCCATGGAGTGGCCAGCGAGGTGTGGGCACGGTGTGTCTGGGGCTGTTTAAGCAAAGCAAACCCAAGCTTCCATAACTCCCATGCAGACACACACAGAGTGCAGTTCTCTTCTCCATGTCTGCTTTTCTCCCCGTTTTTTCAGTCTGTAACACCCTACTGCAGTGAGTCCATGTCCTGATTAGGCTCTACTATTATCTATACAATCAAAAATAAAAGAGATGCTAAAAATCCAGCTGCTGGCTCTCTAACAGAGCTCTCAGGAAAGTTCATATCCCAGCCCCTGGTGGTTTTATTTTTCCAATTTTAGTGTAGGAGATAGCAGTAATAGAAGTAGGTTTGGGGGCCTTAAATAGAAAGGGTAGGAGAAGCAGTTATCATCAAGCTTTAGCTTTGAAATGTAAACTTAGCGAAGACTTCCCTGATGAAGTATACATATGGAACTGCAAAATGCCACTTTTTATCCATTTGTTTTCCTGACCATAACCACGTTTTCACACTGTCAGCATTTTCATTAGAAGCTCTTTTTGTCAGAGGTTTATAACGAGAATGTAAAGATTTGCTATGGGCTAAATCTCAATCCAAGAGCAAATGTTTATACCAATTCTGAAAACAATCAGCTTGCCCATTTGTAGTTATGCATGTGTTCATCATCTGTTACTGCTTGTCCAATGCTCTGCAACTTCTGGAAGGAAAAAGAGACATCTGGAGGGAAAAAAAAAAGCTATCCTGCAGATATCACACTGTATGTTCTCCTGAGTTACTGAATAAGGTACTGCAGAAATGCAGTTTTCAGTCAATACAAATATTTTTTTGCCTAAGCCTGTCAAATTTACTGCAGAAATATTGTAATGTATGGCTTAGCCTGGTCTCCTTTTGTGCATTACTTACATGGACTTTGCTTTAAAAAATCACTGGAAATTATTCACCTAGTGAACTGAGCCACTTTTGTGATGCCAGGCACGACAAATTCTTTGAAAATGTTTTAGCTTATCTTCTGGACCTGAGGGTTAAGAGGGTTTTCCTGTCTGTCACTTCCACTGTGTATCAGTCATTAAGTCTCACAATTTTCTGGGGATGAGTTAAATGTAAAAGTTAATTTACAGTCTTTATCCTCTCTGCCTGTGTTGGTTTGAACAAAAAAGGTACATACAGTGGACATGTATATAATGACATAAAGAAAAACTTTTACACAAAATAAACAGTTAGGAGCAGTCTAGCAGAATTATTTGTGCCTGTAAGCGTTACCTGTGTGGAACATGACCCAATATAAAGCTTTTCTGGGTAAAATTCAGAAATCATAGAACCACAGAATCACAGAATGGTTTGAGTTGGAAAGAACAGTAAAGATCTTGTTCCTACCCCTCTGTTATGAGCAGGAGCAACTTCCACTAGAAGAAATACAGATAAACCAGGTGCAAATCTGAAAGGTGCCTCAGTTTTAGCACAGAAGATGCCTGAGGTTGTAGAGCACTTCAGGAAGCTTTGTAGTACTTGGTATTTACATACAATGCTCAGTGTTACAAGTACTTACTTTATAATAGCATTACAGTCATACTTACAAGTCTCTTTACCCAGTAATCCTCAGGAAAAATAAAATTGCAGCCCTCATTAGTGTTTCTCCCCAAACCACAGTAAAAATTAATTGAGTCACCCCATCCTAGACACAGATATGTCTCCAAACCTAGCACCAACGTGGCTGCATTCACTTCTAAAGTACAATTAAAGCACTTGGAAAAGTGTGTATAGACCATCCTGTAAAGCCATCAGGGAAATTATTTTTTCCTTTGGCAAATAATTCATGACAGTTATAACTCCTTGACAAATCATTGTGCAGACAATGAAAAGAGTTTTTTCAGGATGGTCGTGAGCACACATCTGCTATGAATGTTCTCAGAAATACTATTCTACCCTGCCATGCGGAGCCCTTTTGTTTTTGGGAGATTTTGAGGGAATAAAAAGGCTCACCTGAATATTTGTGACCATGCAGGTACATCAGTAGATCTACCTGGAAAAGAACAAAGAAATGAAAAGTCAAAAAATTCTTTCTTTTTTCAGCTTGATTGACCCAGCTGTGCTTTCAACCAGGAAGCTTTAAGAAGCTAATTAATATGAGCTAATTAAACTTTGCAAAGTCATTGTGAGACTGCTAGCATTAATATAAATATTTCAGAGGAAGTAAACCGAGGCACATAAATTATTTTTGTTAATCAGGTACTAAAGCAAGTGGTGACAGCAGCAGCCCTCTCTGTCCCATTCCCCCACTCTATAAACATTTTTGCTCTTTCCAAGCTTCACATTTATCTAGTAAGGGTTAAAGCAAGATTTTTAAATCCTATATGAAATCTGTGCAAATATGTGTTCTGCATAAATCTGGGCCACAAAATTAATATACTTGTATACATTTTCCCCATCTGCTATATTGCTGACACATCCAGCTTGTAGCCCAGAATGTTTTAGAGAAGAAAGGGCCATCTCTATGTTTAGTGCAAGAGTTCAAGTGGAGTTAGAGACTTAGTGGTGCACTCAGGCTTCTCCACTAAACATAGAAAGCAGCTTGGGGTACTTGGAAATTTTTCTTCCAAAATGCCAAAACGCTGGTTATTGGTGGGGGAAGGAGGAGTGGTATTATTTTTTTTTTTTTTGTATGTACATGAGGAATTAAACTGCATATTTAGTGGAGAAGAAAGTTTCCATTTGTACTCTTTCAGTCTTGTCAGCTACCATAATATGTGTGTGTGCCTGCGAATGTGTATACATAACACCTATAAATTTTCCATTAAAAAAAAAAAGATAAAAAACATTCAGACAAGGGTAAGGTCATCTCAAACCTCCAAATAATCGTAGGAGGAATTTTAGGGACTGTGATCTGGGAGAGGCAGCTCTTCTCTGGTTTGTGACTGCAGACTCCCTCACCCCAGCTGGGTGCCTGTGATGTGTTTTCCTGCATCAGGAGGTAACCGAGGTGTCCCCTCGAAGACTTTATGCTGCAGCAATAGTGCAGGAATGCTTTGTCCAGAGGCTCAGAGGCTGCACTGAGACCTCCATTGCGTGTTAGGAGGAGGTGCAGCCTGTCCAGAGCAAACCCCTGCCCCGTGCTCCCCTGGTGCCCCAGCCTGCCTCTGCTCCAGATGCAATCAAAGTGTGTTTTCCAGGAGGTTGGTTATATATCCTTGGGAGGGAGCTTGGCCTTTTTTTGCTCTTTAATTCATTCACCATACCAGATTTTGAATCTGTGTGTTGTTTTGCCATAGATGCCCAGTACACTGTGCAATTTTGAATTTCCTACGATTTCCTGTTCCCAATTAAAAATATGGCTGTATATTCTCCTTTTATTTTTGGTGGGTTTTTTTTTTTGTTTTGTTTTGGGTTTTTCTGTTTTAAATGGCTTTTATTAACATCCTAATGGATATTTGTGGCTGTTGTGGCACATCCATCTTGTGGGTTTAGGGACAAAAAGCTGAGGTCCACTGAGGTGACTCCAAGTCATAAATTCAGAAGAATCAGTGTGGCAGCTTTAAGTCACTGAGAGGCTCCTCTCAATCTGGGGGTCCACCTGTGGCTTTAAGGTCATGTCTGACTTGTAGAGCCACGTACCTTTACTGTGACTTCAGTAATCCCAATTTCTGTTTCAATAATATCAACTCTAAGCTACACCAATCAACTTTCTTTTTTCAGATTAGGCCTGTGTAGTTGCATAAATAATCTCATATTTTTCCAACAGCCTGATCTTTAGCTCTATTAGAAGTCACCTAGAAACTGGAACCTTGAAAAAATGCCATGGAAGTGACCTGTATTTTGATTAGCTACATATATATATATATAAAATTATATATGTAATGCATTGTGTACTATGTAGTATATGTTATGTTATGTTATGTTGTTATGTTATGTTATGTTATGTTATGTTATGTTATGTTATGTTATGTTATATAATGTTTTTTTGGTGCATACCCAAATAATACCGGCATTATAATAGGGAGGGTGGCAGGGTTGAATTGCACATCCTATTTTTAAAATGTCCATTAATTTTTCACCTTCAGCACATCTGAAATCACCAAAATTACCCTGTGAAGTTTAATTCCCAGGTCAGGTCCACTTTTCAGTTCACCAAAACCAGTTACTCAGTCATCTCCATTGGTACAGCAATGCTGTCTTCCACCAGGCAGAGACCTCAATATTTGTCTTCTCCACACATTAGTCTTTCCCACATAGAAGCAATGCATCATATGTTTATTTGACTTCTGTGGCTTTTGCTAGTGACTCACACTGACTGCTTAGTGGTGCTTTTGCAGCCAGCAGGAGAATTATTTCATTGCTATGTATAGTAATTCCCATGTCCAGTAAAACATGAAAAAATTAAGATTCTTTACCTTATGTATTTACCAGGTAATATATTAATTGCTACTTAGTTACGTCCTTCACTCTGTGATTTACTTTTTTTTTTTTTTTTTGGTGCTTTGGAGCATAAGATATATTTAAGGGAAAAATAAAGACTGGCAAGCAAAGGAGAAAGGGAGACAAGAAAGATGGGTGCTAAGGGAACTGGGAGGATTCGAGAGAGACTTGTGCAAAGACAACCAAGGCGTTTGGGTACAGATAAGAGATTTGCTCACTTTTGCATTTTGAGACTTGCTGAGGGTTGCATACACAAATCCTTGGTGGATTTTTGCAGGCCTTTTGTTAAGCAACACGGGCAGGCTTCTTCTGAAAGGATCCCTCTAAGAGAGGACAGTGCCCAGCCCATGAAATCTAGGAGATGATTTATTAATGTTCATCACCAGGTCTTCATGTTGAATGACCATATCAGACCTCATTTTCAGCAGACACCATCCTGGACAGGACATAACTTGTAAGCACACACTCCAGAACGTTCAGAAACCTCCCAGCCATACAGCCAGGAAGCCAGGGAGATTCCAGTTTGCTGTTATTGCTGCCCTTCCCACTGATGTTCATTTGTTCATTTCTTTCCAAGTGAGTAGATCTCTGGGTCATCCATCCCTTTGACCAACAGGGAGTTTTTGCAGATATACAAGAGGTCCATGCTGCTCTTAAACCTCCACTGCAGTTTGTTTGAAATGGTGGCTGTTATATTAGAGAAATAGTGATTTCTCTTTCTTTCCCTCCTTCTGCCCCGCCTTAATCTACTTGTAACAAAATGCACTGAACTGAAATGAGAAACTTCTGTAGAGCTTTGTTGCTGTTTTTCCACTTCTGCAGAAATCAGTGGAGGATGTTCCTTTTCCACCTGTCCATAGTTTTTCCCACAGCCTAGACCAAGGTCAGCTCTGCTCTGCTCCATGTTCTCTTCCCTTTGGTTCAGTCCCATTTCCAGCTGTCCAACCTATGCCCCTTTAAAATGCAAACAAGTAACATGAGGAAGCTGTCACTAATTGTTTTATTTGCTTTAAAGGGGGGAGCACACAGAGTAGGGCCTTCATTAGCTCTCTGCAAGACTCTGGGTACACCACCATCAATATTTTATCACTTCATTGTGAAGATCAAGGGAGAAACAGGCATTTATAGACTGACTTCATCCTTCATTGCAGTCCTTTTGTCTGTCTCTTCCTCACACACTGCTTGCACAGAGGATGCCACAGAAAGAGAGGGACATGGGAAGTAGGATTTCACTCCAAGGAGAAGAGCAGAGTGAGCAGTTCCAATGAGGACACAGCACATCTTTTGCTGTGCTCTCATTTAAAGCATGCATGGTGCAAAACCAGGTTAGATAAGCATCCAGTGATATGGCTTTTTCCTTTTTCTGTTTGTCCTTTACACTTGCAGTGTGTAATTGGAAAGGTGTGAAGATGAGGCACCAAAAATAGAGGGAGAAAGCCAGGTGCACAAGTTCATGTGCCATCTCAGAGAAAGGGGGAGATTAAATTGCAGCCAACTGAGAAATTTAGGTGCACAAAGTTAAAACTAATAGTAAACTATCCACACACCATTTTTTTGGCAGAGCCAAGACCCCCTCCATTTGTCCAGAGTCGCAGAGTGTGTGAATGGCTTTGCACGGGAAATGATTCTGAACTTTGCAAATAGCTTTTATTATAGCTCCTCTGTGACACTGCTAGAAAACAGATTAGATCATAGCTCATTTCTCTTTTATTATTCTGACAGTGATTTCATTTGTTCAGAACTTCCATTTTGCCTTTAATATCTCATATGCGGTCACATTTTGGGAGCTTTAGGATGTGCTGGTTCTGCCTGCATGTCTCTCACCTTCGCCAGCTCATTACAGAGAAGCATCCTCCCTAAATAACAAATATTAACAAACATGTATGAACTTCAGATGATACAATTCCCAGTTCATTTCCTGGGCTATAACACTGCCAGAGAGGGATCAAATTAAGAGCCTGCCTGATCCCTAAAATAAGGCATGCTAGTGTGGGAAAAGTCCTTTGTTTTATACCTATAAGAGAAAAATATATTAAACCCTGACCATGCAAAGACTAGAGCAGAGAGCCCTCAACTAGAACTGCAAAAATAAGAGAGTTTGATAGCCCAAAACAAACAATTCAGACATTCATTCTCTCCTGCAATACGTTCCATTTCTGCCCTTTAAAGCCAACTGATTCAGATGCTCTCAAAATGAACGTGCCTGGCCCCATTTTAAGACTTGTTTGGGGATTTTTAGCAGCATAAAGTCACTGTCCCGTGGTTCTTTTCCTCCCACCTATGTTATGCTGCCAGAGAGGCCTGACCCGGGATTAGGTCCTTCCCACTGGTCTCCAAACATTACAGCAACCCTTTTGTACCATCGGTCATTGGGATTGCCTGGAACAGCCTTCAGCCTGCTCTGAAGTTATGTTGGGCAAACATCCAGCAGAAAGCTGTTCATTACAAAAGCTGAAAGGTCATTTTTGCACATATAATATCTTTCTATCCCAGTCCATGGGCAGTAATTAATGATTTAAACCTAAAAAACCCAGTGAAAACTGAACACGGTAGAAATAAATACCAGTAACCTGCAACAAAAAATCTCCAAAATTGTGCATGTCTAGCAAGGATCATTACAGCTAACTAATTTTTGGAAGTAGTATCATAGCAAAAAAGCCCTATAATTTTATTTTATACATATTCAGCTGTGACATTACGATGCTTTTTTCCCCATCTTATGTCTGGATCCTTTACCTACAAAAGCCAGCTGGGGGTTTGGGGTTTGTTGGTTTTTTTGGTTTTTTTGCCTTTGGATCAGAGGAAGATTTATTTCTGTGACTGCAGATATTTTAAAATATATTTTAAATGTTTTCTATTATTCCCTCCTTCTGCTCTCCACACATGTTAAAATCCGCTCAGAGCAAGGGTCTGCGAAAGGAGCTGGAAAGGGCTCTGTCCTTTTTCTGGGGTGGTTTTCTTTGTGAGCCTGCAAGTCCATTGCATTTGTGTGTGTGTATGTGTGTGTGTGTGTGAGTGTGTGAGTGTGTTTGTGTGTGTGTGTACATGCACAGGCTTAGTCCTCAGGTGGAACTGTGGTTCCTGTGCTTTCGTTCTCGAAGCTGTTATTCTGGAAGGGAATGGAGGCAGCTGTGTTTACAGCTCAAGTCTTGGCATACATTTACCAGAATCTATTATTCATATCGTTCAGTATCAGGGAGAGATCTCAGGCCACCTGTCTATCTGACAAATTCACCCTTTTGTGAGCTTTCTGTTCATAGCAAATTATGTTCACATTGATGAATTGAGTTTTTATGAGCATTGCTAACTAACATTCTCACAGAAGGCCAGGGGCAATAGACTGCAAGTGTTTCTGGTCCACAAGTAAATGTTAAAAAGAAAAAAACTGCCAGTATTTAAAGACAATTTGCCATGGAGGGATAGTTAAAATATTTGGCAAAGCCTTGATATTTATAAATGCAAGAATGTCCATAAATTATTACAGATAGTATACTTATCACAAATAAAAAAATAATAATAATTCTGCACTGCCCCCTGTGAGTGTGGAGGGCTCTTTAGTATTCTGTGTGTTAGCAGGTAGACAGTGATCAAAGCTTCTAACAAATCCTTATCAGGGCTTAACACAAGGTGGGAACCATTTAGTTTTGCAGAGGGGATCTTCCTTTGAAAATCGTGCAGTGAAATCAGTGGGACAGAGTGAACACAAAATGATGATTTACCTGGGCTTTTCAGCATGGCACTGGTTCCCATCCAAGGAGCCACAAGTCATGGGAGCAGCTGTACCCTATAGATTGAACGATCTGTAGCTGTAGATCAAAATATTTCCATGACAAGAGATTATTGTCAGGATGTGCTGGGACAACATTGCCTATGATCACCCAAATTCCTCATGCCCCTTACTCTACAGACAATGCCAGGGATGGAGCTCACCTCACCCCTGAGAGCAAAAGGGGCTGAGGTGGGCTGCAAGCCTGCAGACACAATCTCCAAATAAATAAACACTCATCTGCATCAGGTAAATCTGTTTACTAAACTCTGATGAATCTAATGTGCCATTTAATATGCCTTAGAGCACCTGAGACTCTGCACAAAGTGTCCCAGAAGCTCCTCACGTCTTGGCGCGATTGGAGGATAACATGGATACATCAGGGTAACTCCCCGCCGTGGTGAGCTGCCAGCATCTAAGTGGCTGAATCCCACCACAACTGCCATAAGGATGCTCTTAGGAGCCCACAAAAAAAGGGATGGCAGTGAGTGACATTTCAGGGAGAGACCTGGCACTAATAGCCGCATGACGAGATCGAATTTCCAAAGAGGAAAAAATAAAGCTAAAAAGAGAGAAAAAAAAAAAATCATCACTTTTCAAAGAGAAAGCAACCCCCCAGTTTCAAGAGAAAAACAATGCTTTAGAGTCCCTCCTTAAGGCACAGAGGAGAAAAGCAGGTTGGAGGGAAGGAGCCACCTGGCCATGAGCACTGGAGCACCTTGCCCCATCCCGGCGGGACACGGCGAAGGCTTCCATCGCTTCACACCCGCGCCGGGGCTGCCTCTCGCCCGTGCGGCTCCTCGCGCTGAAAGCGTGGCAGCCCTGCCTGTTGTTTTGATAGGTGCGAATGGAGCGGTGCCCCTCGCGAGCTATCTCTGCCGCTTCCAAATCTGTACCGCCGGGGAAACAGGTTGCGCAGCGTGGCCTGCTGATCCGCGCCTGCCTGGCCAGTAGCGTGGACAGAAGGAGCACTGCTGTCGCCGTCTTCCCCAAGTTTCGAGCCGAGGCAGAGGGTGATAAATGCGGTGGGTTGCTTTCAGTGTATCAGTCAAACCGCCAGTTTGGGAGACCTTTCCCGTTAGGAGCCTTTGGATTTTAATTTCACATGTGCCAATCAGGTTGTCAAGCGCTTGGGTAGACCCCACCACCATTTTGTCAACTGGAAGCGCGGCGCGAGTTTAAGGAGCGCTGAAATAGCTGAGAGCCTGCTCCAGCTGGCCATTCCTTAATGGGAGAACATTGTTCTGCCTTCCCTGCTTTAACCCGTGCCTGTGCCTAGGTATCTTTATCAGTGTCAAACAAATTTTTAGGACTGGTGATTAGTTGCCCAAAGAGCATAATATATGCATTATTAATTATAGAAGGTAAGTTTGGCTAATTGTCATTTCTA